>NC_034191.2:13835623-13870623 GCF_002021735.2 Oncorhynchus kisutch | reverse complement strand
TGTCACCCATGTGGATAACTGTGTCAGATGAGCTGTTAACTGGTGACATGTGGTCCTGGAGCCCCTCCTCCATCCTGAAGACTCTGTGGCTCAACTGGTCTCTGCTGATGTTCCAGAGCATCAGAGACCCCAGGATCATGGACAGAAGAGCAACAGATACCCTCGCTGTCTGATTATCCTCCATGTCCTCAATGGTGATGATGGTGTGATTGTTGTTCACTTCAGACTCAGGGACACAACCAGGGTCTGTTCTCCAGTTGTTGTTGTTGTTCTGGCCGGGTTCTGCTGGGTGAACTCTGGCCCTGAGTCTGACGTGTCCCCTGACACTCCAGAGGACCACAACCCCCAGCAGCACAGACAGCAGAGCCACAGATATCTGCAGGACCAGTAGAGTCTTTGTGGGCTGCAGGATGTAGGCAGCCTCTGTCCTGGTGTAGAGTCGACCTTTGACCTCCTCCAGACTCTGGCAGGTGTACCGACCAGCGTCTGAAGCTAGGGCACTCACTATCAACAAGTCCTGGCTCAACATCTGGTACCTGTCTCTCAGCTGGAGGGGCTGCTTAGCAAAGTGCCAGCTCACCTTTGCCAGGTTGGATGCTGGTTGGCACGGCAGGTGGATGGAGCTCCCAACATTAAATGGCAATGTAAGTGGCTTCACAGGGACTGACAATAACACAATGGGGGGGGGGGGTCACTGAATGTCCTTAACTTGGCATGTAGCCTACTTCATGTTGATACATCACAGTATTTCACTAGTTGAGAGATAAACCTACCTGATTGGGGGCACATCGAGGCATCCGCATGTTTAAGGCTTTGGTACATGTTCCTGAAAGATAAAGAGCTACTGTTATTCGAAGGACTTCTGAAATCATATTTGTTCCAATAGTACATGCAGACAGTGGTTATTCTAGAGTGAGAGTGTTGTAGAGTTGAGCAGGATCCTACCTGGAGCCAGTGGGTAAGTTGAGGACAGATGAGCAGGCTGCTAAAGTGGTGTCCCAGGCACAGTAGGGATCTCTGGCCAGGATACAGTCCAGACAGGACCCATACCGACCACAGTCCCTAACTGGAATCTGGACCACTCCAGACCCTGAGCCTGCATAGAGCTGTCCCTAGAGAAAAACACACACTGACTACTAAACCACCAGTGTTAGCTTCTCATTGGATGACCTGGTGCTATTCATCTTGAACAAGCAGGTAGTCTAGTGGTTAGAGCGTTGGACTAGTAACCGAAATGTTGCAAGATGGAATCCCCGAGCTGACAAGGTAAAAATCTGTCGTTCTGCCCCTGAACAAGGCAGTTAACCCGCTGTTCCCCGGTAGGCCGTCATTGTAAATAACTGGCTTGTCTAGTTAAATAAAAATAAATATACTCATAACGTTTTGCACTAAATGTGTTACCGTGCCAGAGGAGAGACGCAGCACTTTGATTGGCTCCAGAGTCTGGAACACCTGGGTCTCTTGGATAATGACGGTGTCACCAGCAGCGTACTGCACAGCCTTCTGCACCGTGCCCTCCTCTGTCAGGGAGCAGGACATGACAGTTACTCTCTAGAGCCAACACTGACATTGATTGATTTTCTTTGTCAGAAAAAAATTCTCAGATATACACACAGTACATGAATACATATATAGACAGTAATAATCGCTGCCACAAGCACAGAACAGTGTGAATTTGGATGATAAAGGCTGTGAATAGTCAGTACCTGTTCCAATAAACATAACGTGGTGGATTTCTCCATCCACGGCCATGACTCTGTCCACAACAATCACCGACAACTTGGCTCCCCTCTGCAGCACCAGTGGACCCCCGGTCAGCGGAGGCACTGCTCCCTCCAAGAGTGGCTGGTCACGGACGAACTGCAGGGTCTTGTCAGGGAGGTCCAGCGAGTGCTCAATCCCGAGGTCCCGCACAGCATTGGTCATACACTTTAACAACAACACAACCAGAGAGTTGATGAGACCTTTCACATATACTATAGGTCTATAATTATGACAGAAGCACTCTTAAAGAAGAAGTTACAGGTCTGTGAGAGCCAGAAATCTTGCTTGTTTGTAGGTGACCAAATACTTATTTTCCACCATAATTTGCAAATAAATTCATAAAAAATCCTACAATGTGATTTTCTGGATTTTTTTTCTCATTTTGTCTGTCATAGTTGAAGTGTACCTATGATGAAAATTACACAATTGGTGGCTGACTAAATACTTTTTTGCCCCACTGTATACTGTAGGTCTATAATTATGACAGAAGCACTCTTGAAACTAAGCCTGTGTTCCTAATAGCCCCCTATTCCCTATATAGTGCATACCTTTTTACCAGGGCACATAGGGTTCTGTTCAAAAGTAGTACACTTTGTACAGTAGGGAATAGGAAACCATTTGGGACTCAGCATGAGCGTATTTGCCACATTTGATGAAGTGTTTTGGACAATAATTGTGTACTGTAGAGGAACATAGGTACAACACTGTCACATGACACTTAATGTCTGGAAGTTAATCAATGATCATTTAATTCAGTCACCTATGTAAGTCATGTTATTACTCACCGTTCCAGGTCGTGGGACAGGCTCCTCTCCGGTGTAGGTAACCCACCTTGTTTCTGACTCCATTGTCACCGGAGTCATATACCTACCCTCAGAGAAGACTTTCCCAATGTCAGCCACGCTGAACGCACACACAGTGGAGAGATCCGATGTGGTTCTGTAATCATCAAAACACCATTCATTATTCCAACACCACTTCAGAATCTCTCTCGTAGAAGGTTCATATTTGATTAGTATCCCTACAACTGATCATTATTTCACAGATTTGACCGTATGGAATTTCTGCTGGACTGTACTAATACAGAAACGGCAGAACTCACGTCTGCGGGCTGAAAACAGCGTAAAACACGCTCTTCCTCCAATGCTGGTCTTTCAGGAGGAAGATATCCTGAATGATGGCTGGCAGGCTGGGTTCCAGGGGCACGGGGCAGTCAAGACGGGCCTTCAGGTAGGACGTCCACTTTTGCTGTAAGGTCCTCTGACCACCCAAATCCCCCTGCACACCAACCACAGGGAGGGAGACAGGTGTCAGTGTCGACCATAGTATTGGGAAGTAGAACACTAGAACAGACAGAAACGTTCTTTAAATGTAAGAGCATGTAGTACCTTGCAGACCCGTGCCACACGAGATACCCTGATCTGGTCTGGCAGGTCAAACTCCATGGCCTCCTCACTAAAGAACATATAGACTTTATCGTCGTCCCCATCGAGGTTGTTAACGCTCTCGGGGACGACGTCCAACTGTACGAAGGAGGGCTCTGAAAAAAGACAGTTCGGTTTTCTCACAGAGACTGAAAACACAGACTTGGGATCCATTATTTAAAGCATATTGAATAAAGTAAGACATTTAACATGTCTGTATCTCTCTGTGGAATGTCCACATTCAGATGTCTGTTTAGCTACACATCAAGAAATGCATCAACACATTGTCACAGTATTCTGTGGTTGACAGGGAGTACTACATTTAAAACAGAGGGGTTGGAGCTTACTGTTAAGCCAGGACTGTCTGTGTTCGGTCCTGATAGCCGGGGAGGAATGACGCTGCAACACCTGCTCAGTACCCAGGAAGTTGACCGATGTGGCTGAATATAATTCTGTCCCTGATTGATGGTTAACAATGACAATCATCAGAACTGAAATAATAAAGACTGTAAAGAAGTGAATGAAGTCTTTTACATCACTAACACAACTTTCAGTGTGGGTCCACTTTTTTCAACACTTTATTTACAGTTGTTGTATTTATAATAGTGGGTGCACAATTCTACTACTCCGTCCTTGTGGGGAGGTACTGTAGATATCAGAACTCACCAACCATGACAGAGGTTGACCTCTGGAAGGGGTCAAAGGGAACTTTCCCTCGCCCCTCTTCCTTCTTCCCTTCCAGGGTCAACGTTCCGTTTGCGTAGGTCTGTTGGAGAACACAATGCATGTTTGGTTGCGATGTGGAGGTGTACATTAAGGCTGTGATCTGTAATCACGTTGAAAGGTAGTTGGGACTCTCACAGACAGACAGAGGTTTGGTGTGCTACATATGTCTGCAGTTAGTTCAGTGTAAACAACCAGAATATGACAACGGTCCACAGTTACATGATATGTAGTGCGAAACAACAGGTGAGATGTCCTGACCAGGTTATACTCACCATATAGTCACATGTGGGGTTGTATGCGTTGGTCCCACACACCAACATCCTGCCATCGTGGAGAGTCTGAAGTGTCTTGATGTAGTTTTGACATTCCATCTGGAATAGGGATCATGTGGTTTGTTTCTATCAGTATACTGCTTCAGAGAGTTCTCTGAGAGGAGAGATGATCCATCATGCAATCAGTCCACTTACTGAATCTTTTCCCTTGCTCTTGCAGGACATGTTCTGCTCCTCTGAGACCTGCCAGTAGACCTGCAGCAACAGACAGATTCCCATTAACATTACAGCAGACTGAGACCTGCAGCAACAGACAGATTCCCATTAACATAAAGCAGACTCTGAGACCTGCAGCAACAGACAGATTCCCATTAACATACAGCAGACTGAGACCTGCAGCAACAGACAGATTTTCATTAACATAAAGCAGACTCTGAGACCTGCAGCAACAGACAGATTCCCATTAACATACAGCAGACTGAGACCTGCAGCAACAGACAGATTCCCATTAACATACTGCTAGCAGACTGAGACCTGCAGCAACAGACAGATTCCCATTAACATAAAGCAGACTCTGAGACCTGCAGCAACAGACAGATTCCCATTAACATACTGCTAGCAGACTGAGGCCTGCAAGCAACAGACATATTCCCATTAACATAAAGCAGACTCTGAGACCTGCAGCAACAGACAGATTCCCATTAACATTACAGCAGACTGAGACCTGCAGCAACAGACAGATTCCCATTAACATACTGCTAGCAGACTGAGACCTGCAGCAACAGACAGATTCCCATTAACATTACAGCAGGAATACTCTAGAGACCAGACAATACTGTATGGATGTATTGACATACAAGACCTTGATTAGACTGAGTTCCTTACCCCAGCCTTTTTCGAGGAGATGTCCTCAAGGTCCAGAGCGTATACGGCGTCTCTAGCACCAATGAAAAGGACACCCAGGTCCTCTCTCAATGTCATCGTTGAATAGTTTGAACTGCCATTCTCTCTGAAAATCTTAGCATCTAAACAGAAACACAATATGATAACACTTTACTTAGAGTGGTTGTATGTAGCATTTATAAAACATTTGTGTTCACGACATAGAGGCATAATGCTCTGTTTAAATACTTTTAAATATTGTTTAAATAATTTTTATGGGCCTAAATGCTTTTTACATAGTCTTTAGGAATGCTGTTACAAATAATATTATGTAGAATACACTCTTAGAAAAGAGGTGATATCTAGAACCTGAAAGGGTTCTTTGGCTGTCTCCCCATGGGAGAACCCTTTTGGGTGGCTTTGGATCATATTAGATGATGCTTTATATTGAGAAAAAACATTAGACTAAGCTGCCATATAAGCCTAACTTTAGTTGAGTGGAAAAGATGCATTTCTCTACATGCAAGGATGTAAACAGGCATTGGAGAGAGATAATGGCTTACTGTCATATTGTACGGTCTTCCTAGGGATGCTGGCGAACACTTCACCCAGGGGTATAAGGACCAGGAACAGGACCAAGAAATCCCTCAGGGAAGTGAGAGGAGTCATGATGGTCCTCTTGTCAGCAGCTGTCAATGCTCAATGCAACACACGTCTCTTAATGTTGGTGTTGGACTGCTGTTTATAAAGGATTGGCCGTGTGATGTCATAATGCGGGTAATGAGATGTTGATTATGACATCACACTGGACACTACAGTGGATTTTGAAATGGATCCACAGTCTGGGCATATTGCTTTCCTTTTTGGCTGCTATTATAATTGTCTCAACTAGATCACCCTCACACACACACAACTGTGTAATGATCTGGACAGATTCACCAAAGCTTTTCAGATTCTATTTAAACTATACAACTTTTGATCCTGAAACAAGTCCCATATGGTTTAATGGTGGAATGTTGAATTACTCCAGCATTCTAAACTGTGCATTGTTGGGTCAGCTACAATAGAATTTTCAGGCGTAGAGTTGGGCTACACATTCTAAGACTGATGACACAATGTACAATCTACATGCCGAGCCAATGCCAGTGTCATCCATAGAAATATGATCTGGATTGCATTTCTATGTTGTCTCTCTCCTCAAATCATTATGACTGTACTAGTGATCTGGTTGTCCCTCAATTACCCAGCTTTTTCCACCACATACATGGAAGCTCACCTCTAAATCAGCCATGATTTCTGACACCCTTATAACATTGTGCTCTATTAAAATGAAATGTAGTTTATGTCTGTGTGTCTGTGGTGTGTATGAGTGTGCGTGTGTTTGTGAATACAAATGACTATGAGTGTACATGTGTGAGTGTGTGCACTGTGTAAGGGTGATACATGGTTTGTCTAAGGGTGGGAGACAGGGCTACGGCCTTAAATCCACCCAGCCGTTGCCGTGGTGATTTGCTTTTTCTTGGAAACCATAAACATGCCGATGGAGCGACACGCTGCCCTCTGAACGTGGCAAATTAAGTGGCCAGTGTGTGTTTGTGTGTGTGTTGGAGTGCTCAAGGGCATCTACTTGAGAGCAAGGTATCTGATTGGCTGATGTGAGCAGACAGGTCTAAGAGATCGTTCCTCTCTGTCACTCCATTGGCTGTGTGGGCCGGTGGGAGGGGTTTAAGCTAATGGGCGATAAACCCGTCTAATCCAGAACATTGTTCAACATTAACACAGATGAACTATCAGTGGGGGCCGATGTCCACAATGAACTTCCCCCAACCTCTGAATAAGACTTCAAATAAGTATCTGTAGAATCAATATAAACGCAACCACATACATGTACTCTGTATGTATTATAGATACAGTGTTATTGATCAAGTATGTCACGTGATGCTGTTGTGGTATAGGTATAGGGGATCTTCCCTCTTGGGGAGGGGTGTCGGTGACACTTTGCAGTGACACTGGGGAGACAAATGACTTTAACAGGAACTGTACTGCGGTACAGTGAGCATCATTGAGTATCGTGGTAGGCCTCCTCTACCCATAATTGTGTGAGAAATTGTTGTTCTTTGCCCATTTAGGTGGTTGGTCCAGATTTTCTACACTTAATAAATGATTTAGGATCAGGTTTTCCTACCGTGGTGCTGACCTTCACTAAAGGAAGCTCACTGACACACCTGACCCTAGACCAGAGGTGTCTATACCTACCGGGGATGTAGATACAGGATAGATTAGGCAATTCAGTTAAGAACAAATTCTTATTTTCAATGACGGCCTAGGAACAGCGGGTTGTTCAGGGGCAGAACAACAGATTTTTACCTTGTCAGCTCGGGGATTCGATCTAGCAACCTTTTGGTTACTAGTCCAATGCTTGTTCAATATGAATAGCACCAGGTCATCCAATGAGAAGCTAACACTGGTGGTTTAGTAGTCAGTGTGTGTTTTTCTCTAGGGACAGCTCTATGCAGGCTCAGGGTCTGGAGTGGTCCAGTTTCCAGTTAGGGACTGTGGTCGGTATGGGTCCTGTCTGGACTGTATCCTGGCCAGAGATCCCTACTGCCGCCCCATAAATGATATGTTTCAGTAAGTCCCCTCTAGAATGAGATTCCCCTCTATCCTCTCCTCTCCAGGGAGAGACCTGATGAGCAGAAGTTGTTGTAGACCTGTCATTGGCTCAGTCTCCCCAGGCTGTCGACTGGAAGAGGAGGATAAGAACCTCCCCTGATGTGGAACACACACCTCATGCTCTATTTTTACCCTTGTGGTGTGTGTGTGTGTGTGTGTGTGTAACAGTAATGGTAAGTGTGGATTGTGATCAATAGGCAGGTCGGCCTCTCAGCTTTGTTTCTCAGCCTGAACATGCTTACACCCCACAGGCCATCTCCAGATAGGAAGAGAGTTGTGTGTGTGTGTGTCGGGGGTGAGAGTAGTGATGGTGTTAAAAGCCTATTAATCCATTAGCACCATCTCTCCCTCCCTCCTTCCCCCTCATCTCTCTCCCTCCCTCCCCATCGTCTCTCCCTCCTTCCTTCCCCCTCCCCATCATCTCTCCCTCCTTCCTTCCCCCTCCCCATCATCTCTCCCTCCATCCTTCCCCCTCCCCATCGTCTCTCTCCCTCCCTCCTTCCCCATCGTCTCTCCCTCCCTCCTTCCCCCCCATCGTCTCTCCCTCCCTCCTTCCCCCTCCCCATTTTCTCTCTCCCTCCCTCCTTCCTTCCCCATCGCCTCTCTCCCTCCCTCCCTCCCTCCTTCCCCCTCGTCTCTCTCTCTCCCTCCCTCCTTCCCCATCGTCTCTCTCTCCCTCCCTCCCTCCCTCCTTCCCCATCACCTCTCTCCCTCCTTCCCCCCTCCCCATCATCTCTCTCTCCCTCCCTCCTTTCCCTCTTCCCATCGTCTTTCTTTCTCTCTCCCTCCCTCCTTCCCCCCTCCCCATCATCTCTCTCTCCCTCCCTCCCTCCCTCCTTCCTTTCCCCCTCCCCATCGTCTCTCTCCCTCCCTCCTTCCCCCTCCCATCGTCTCTCTCCCTTGCTCCTTCCCCCTTGTCTCTCTCTCTCCCTCCCTCCTTCCCCCTCCCCATCGGCTCTCCCTCCCTCCTTCCTTCCCCCTCCCCATCGTCTCTCCCCCTCCCATCGTCTCTGTCCCTTGCTCCTTCCCCCTCGTCTCTCTCCCTCCCTCCTTCCCCCCTCCCCATCTCTCTCTCCCTCCTTCCCCCTCCCCATTGTCTCTCTCCCTCCCTCCTTCCCCATCGCCTCTCTCTCTCCCTCCTTCCCCCTCCCCATCATCTCTCTCTCTCTCCCTCCCTCCCCATCACCTCTATCCCTCCCTCCCTCCTTCCCCCCTCCCCATCATCTCTCTCTCTCCCTCCCTCCTTTCCCCCTTCCCATCGTCTCTCTCTCCCTCCCTCCCTCCCTCCCTCCTTCCCATCGTCTCTCTCTCTCCCTCCTTCCCATCGTCTCTCTCTCTCCCTCCCTCCCTCCCTCTCCCTCCCTCCTTACCCCCTTCCCATTTATCTCTCCCTCCCCATCAATCTCTCCCTCCTCCCCCCCCTCCCCATCTCTCTCCCTCCCTCCCTCCCTCCTTCCTTCCTCCCCCCTCGTCTCTCTCCCTCCCTCCTTCTCCCCTCTCCATCTACAGTGGGGCAAAAAAGTATTTAGTCAGCCACCAATTGTGCAAGTTCTCCCACTTAAAAAGATGAGAGAGGCCTGTATTTTCATCATAGGTACACTTCAACTATGACAGACAAAATGAAAAGAAAAAAATCCAGAAAATCACATTGTAGGATTTTTTATGAATTTATTTGCAAATTACGGTGGAAAATATGTATTTGGTCAATAACAAAAGTTTATCTCAATACTTTGTTATATACCCTTTGTTGGCAATGACAGAGGTCAAACGTTTTCTGGAAGTCTTCACAAGGTTTTCACACACTGTTGCTGGTATTTTGGCCCATTCCTCCATGCAGATCTCCTCTAGAGCAGTGATGTTTTGGAGCTGTTGCTGGGCAACACAGACTTTCAACTCCCTCCAAAGATTTTCTATGGGGTTGAGATCTGGAGACTGGCTAGGCCACTCCAGGACCTTGAAATGCTTCTTACGAAGCCACTCCGGTGTGTTTGGGATCATTGTCATGCTGAAAGACCCAGCCACGTTTCATCTTCAATGCCCTTGCTGATGGAAGGAGGTTTTCACTCAAAATCTCACGATACAAGGCCCCATTCATTCTTTCCTTTACACGGATCAGTCGTCCTGGTCCCTTTGCAGAAAAACAGCCCCAAAGCATGATGTTTCCACCCCCATGCTTCACAGTAGGTATGGTGCTCTTTGGATGCAACTCAGCATTCTTTGTCCTCCAAAAACAACGAGTTTAGTTTTTACCAAAAAGTTATATTTTGGTTTAATCTGACTGGCTTAAGCAGGGGGACATGTCTAGCACTGCAGGATTTGAGTCCCTGGCGGCGTAGTGTGTTACTGATGGTAGGCTTTGTTACTTTGGTCCCAGCTCTCTGCAGGTCATTCACTAGGTCCCCCCGTGTGGTTCTGGGATTTTTGCTCACCGCTCTTGTGATCATTTTGACCCCACGGGGTGAGATCTTGCGTGGAACCCCAGATCGAGGGAGATTATCAGTGGTCTTGTATGTCTTCTATTTCCTAATAATTGCTCCCAGTTGATTTATTCAAACCAAGTTGCTTATCTATTGCACATTCAGTCTTCCCAGCCTGGTGCAGGTCTACAATTTTGTTTCTGGTGTCCTTTGACAGCTCTTTGGTCTTGGCTATAGTGGAGTTTGGAGTGTGACTGTTTGAGGTTGTGGACAGGTGTCTTTTATACTGATAACAAGTTCAAACAGGTGCCATTAATACAGGTAACAAGTGGAGGACAGAGGAGCCTCTTAAAGAAGAAGTTACAGGTCTGTGAGAGCCAGAAATCTTGCTTGTTTGTAGGTGACCAAATACTTATTTTCCACCATAATTTACAAATAAATTCATAAAAAATCCTACAATGTGATTTTCTGGAATTTTTTTCCTCATTTTGTCTGCCATAGTTGAAGTGTACCTATGATGAAAATTACAGGCCTCTCTCATCTTTTTAAGTGGGAGAACTTGCACAATTGGTGGCTGACTAAATACTTTTTTGCCCCACTGTATCTCTCCCTCCTTCCCCCTCCCTATCTATCTCTCCCCTCTTCCTTCCCCCTTCCCATCGTCTCCCTCCCTCCCCCTCTATCTATCTCTCCCTCCTTACCCCCTCCCCATCGACCTCTCTCCCTCCCTCCTTCCCCATCCATCTCTCCCTCCTTTCCATCTATCTCTCCCTCCTCTGTAATATCTAGACCAGCTGAATCTATTCCTCTGTAATATTTAGACCAGCTGAATCTATTCCTCTGTGGTATTTACCAAATCTGACGAGTAGGATAGGACTCATTCATAACGCTGGACATTTAGATACATAGCAAGACCTTGTATGAATGAAAAAAAAAAAAAAAACACAACCATGTTTGTTGTGGTTAATATCTGATTTCTATGGTTAATATCTGATATCTATGGTTCATTTCTAAACATAGCAGATTTGGAGACTGAGACATGAAGGGAGAACAGAAGAATAGCAGAGCAGCCAGGGAGGCAGTTCACGGTATTTGGGGATCTTGAAAACAAAACAAGACATGCCAACAGAATGTAATCCACCTACTGCATCACTTGCCTGCTATAGACACCAGACAAATAGGCCCTCCTCCTCTAATGGTGAAAACCCTTTCCCCCATCTTTGTTCTGTCACATTATCCATCTCCCCTTACCACCTCCCCCCTCTCTCCCATTTACTCTCACATTAACCTTGTCCTCCCCATCCATCTCTCTTGTTAACCATTACTCCCCTTTATCCCTCTTTCTAACCCATCTGTCCCCTCTCCTCCTCCTACTCCCTCCCTCCTCTCTGGTCCAGGTGTCTGTTCTGTTAAAATCCAATCCCCTCTCCTTTTAAACCCATTCTTCCATTTCACTCCCCTCCTGCAATACTGCAGCACACACACTCACCCCTCCTCCCATGTGCTCTCTCCACACACTCACCCCTTCTCCCATGTGCTCTCTCCACACATACGAATGCAGCACACACACTCTCTCTTTCACCCCTCCTCCCATGTGCTCTCCACACACTCACCCCTTCTCCCATGTGCTCTCTCCACACATACGAATGCAGCACACACACTCTCTCTTTCACCCCTCCTCCCATGTGCTCTCCACACACTCACCCCTTCTCCCATGTGCTCTCTCCACACATACGAATGCAGCACACACACTCTCTCTTTCACCCCTCCTCCCATGTGCTCTCCACACACTCACCCCTTCTCCCATGTGCTCTCTCCACACATACGAATGCAACACACACACTCTCTCTTTCACCCCTCCTCCCATGTGCTCTCCACACACTCACCCCTTCTCCCATGTGCTCTCTCCACACATACGAATGCAGCACACACACTCTCTCTTTCACCCCTCCTCCCATGTGCTCTCTCCACACATACGAATGCAGCACACGCACTCTCTCTTTCACCCCTCCTCCCATGTGCTCTCTCCACACATATGAATGCAGCACACACACTCTCTCTTTCACCCCTCCTCCCATGTGCTCTCCACACACTCACCCCTTCTCCCATGTGCTCTCTCCACACACACACATGCACACCTCCCTCCTCATATACACACCTACACACAATCTCTCCCCCCCTCCCCTATCTTTTTCCATCAGAGCCCCTCCAGGGTCATTGCTGAGCTGAAAGAGACACACACACAAACACCAGCAGAGCCTGAGGTTGAACTAAAACTGACCCTCCAATCACACTGGGGTTTAACTAACACCGACCCTCCAATCACACTGGGGTTGTAACTAAAACTGACCCTCCAATCATACTGGGGTTTAACTAAAACTGACCCTCCAATCACACTGGGGTTTAACTAAAACTGACCCTCCAATCACACTGGGGTTTAACTAACACCGACCCTCCAATCACACTGATAAGTACCACTAGAATAGTATACTGGCCAGGTCAGTCTGATGTCTGTGTCATGGCTCAGAGTTGAAGTGTGTGTATAGTATCAATTGGTCAGACCCAGGGACAGATATCTCCTGATCCAGGGCCTGTCTTTACAACACATATAAACACTCATTATGGAAAGAAACCAGATATCTAGAGTAACTAAAGCTTTATTATCACAATAATACATTCAAACAGACTACGATGATACTAAAGAGTAAACATTAAAACATCAACACATAGTCAAGAACCAGTATGTGCCATTACACAATTCATTGCAGACTATCGTCACTTAAAAAACTAACAACAAACACCTGTAGTGAAGCCCGATAACCTTCTTGAGAAACATGTGTACCCTCTGAGCTCCTTCAGTCCAACCCCTACCCCAGCTCCCTGGCCCGGCTGTCTCACTGCTGTTTGAGGAAGAGGGCAGCTCCATTCTGAATCCACTGCTCAGGGTTTCCTCCACAAGGCAGCGTGACGTGAGTCACCACGCTGACCCGCTCTGAGCTGGTGTACACAGGCAGAGAGATGACCTCCTCAGGACTGCCACTGGAACACTGCAATATAACACACACAATGTTAGATTAACATCAAATTCAAGTTTATGGGTCACGTACACAGATTTGCAGATGTTTGCGCAGGTGCAGTGAAATGCTTGTGTTTCTAGTTCCAACAGTGCAGTTATAATATCTAGCAAATAAATATATACACAACACAAAGGTCCGTTGGTGTGTGTGTGAGTGTTTGTGTGTGTGTAGTTAAGCAACACACAGGTCCGTTGGTGTGTGTGTGAGTGTTTGTGTGTGTGTAGTTAAGGATGCACATTTCTGTACATTTTGTTACTGACTAACGAACCCCCATTTTATTTTACCTTTATTTAACTAGGCAAGTCAGTTAAGAACAAATTCTTATTTTCAATAAGGAACAGTGGGTTAACTGCCTGTTCAGGGGTAGAACGACAGATTTGTACCTTGTCAGCTCGGGGATTTGAACTTGCAACCTTTCAGTTACTAGTCCAACACTCTAACCACTAGGCTACCCTGCCCCATTGCACTAACAAACCCCCATTAACCAATTAACAACCTGTACATTTTGTTCCAAAGAGTAAAATGAGGTTCCCAAAAGAAAATGAAGAACACGTGACAATAGCGAGCCTGTCCTCGCAATGACCACGAAACTACTGCAATGAAGCACAGAACTGAATAGATCCATTTCAAACATTTGCCGAAATGCAATTGGCTGGAAAACTCTGTTGTAAAAAAAAAACACCTGATGCATTTCATGTGACAGAGAGAAGAGAGGGAATATGTAAATATGCAACAACTAAAATGGGTTGTTCATATGACTAGAATTGGGGCCTTTGGCTTCTGAACAACAAAAGAAAGTTGATATAGAAAACGACTAGTACAGGAGAGAAATACTGGTAAACTTTTTAGTTGTTGTGTTGTTAGCTTAGCTGTTGTTAGCTTAGCTGTTGTTAGCTTAGCTGTTGTTAGCTTAGCTGTTAGCTGCTTCATGCTGTTCCGCTCTCCCACTGCTCCCTGTAGCCAGTGTCTGTGAGTTGCCTAGCAACGAGTCTCTCCTCTGGCTTGCAGCTCATTGTACTAGAGAAAGCGAGCCATTAGTTGACATACGAAATCTACTTTCTAACTCTAGAAACTCACTGTACGTGACTATTTTCGCCAAATTAATCATTCCGGTCGACCAAGACACTGTTCCTGTTTTATTGACTGACTAGATTTGTTCAACCCTGACACCAAATGAATCCCACAAAATGATACATATTAACCCAGAGACTGATAAACATGAATGGTCAAATGTATTTCCGGAGGCTAACCAACTAACAGTTAACATCCCCAGTTGAGGTAAAGGCTGGGCGAGGCCTTGGTAAAAGCAGTTTGAAGCCGGTCAGACGGGCCTCAGATCCCTGAGATAACTACTGTAGCAGGGTTGAATCCACATTAGCCTGGCGTTACAGCCATTAGACACGATACAGGAGCAACAGAGGGAGTAGAGGGAGGGGATTATGCTGTATATCAAGTAGTGTCTGGTAAATAAAGTTCCTGGTCAGATACCAGACATCACCTTTCCTGTCTGAGCAGCTTTCCTCAGACAACTGAGGGAGAGGCCAGGAGGGAGGGAAGAAAGATGGCAGGCCTGTTCAAAGGAGAAAATATATTGTTCCTTCTCTCACACAGTAAGACCTTTAGGGAAATAAACAACCCTGAACAAAAATATAAAACGCAACGTGTAAAGTGTTGGTCCCATTGTTTTATGAGCTGAAATAAAAGATCCCAGAAATGTTCCATTATGAACAAAAAGCTTATTTCTCTCAAATGCTGACCACAGATTTGGTTACATCCTTGTTTTTGCACATTTCTCCTTTGCCAAGACAATCCACCTGACAGGTGTGGCATATCAAGAAACTGATTAAACAGCATGATCATTACAGAGCTGCACCTTGTGCTGGGGACAATAAAAGGCCAATGTAAAATGTGCAATTTTGTCCCCCAACACAATGCCACAGATGTCTAAGTTTTGAGGGAGCGTGCAATTGGCATGCTGACTGCAGGAATGTCCACCAGAGCTGTTGCTAGAGAATTTAATGGTCATTACCATAAGTGTCTCTACCATAAGCCACCTCCGATGATGTTTTAGAGAATTTGGCAGTACGTCTAAGACCAGCTGATGAAACTGTGGGTTTGTACAACCAAAGAATCAATAACTGTCAGAAACCGTCTAAGGGAAGCTCATCTGCGTTCTCATTGTCCTCACCAGGGTCATGACCTGACTGCATCAATGGGCAAATGGTCACTTTGATGGCCACTGGCACGTTGAAGAAGTGTGCTCTTTTCTATTGATGCCAATTTTAATGCACAGGGATACCGTGACGAGATCCCGAGTCCCATTGTCGTGCCATTCATCCACCGCCATCACCTCATGTCTCAGCATGATAATGCACGGCCCCATGTCACAAGGATCTGTACTTAATTCCTGGACACTGATGGGCTGCAACCATGGGCTGCATACTCACCAGACACGTCACCCACTGAGCATGTTTGGGATGCTCTGGATCTACATGTACGACAGCGTGTTCCAGTTCTCACCAATATACACCAACACATAGCCATTGAAGAGGAGTGGGACACCATTCCACAGGCCACAATCAACAGCCTGATCAACTCTATGTGAAGGAAATGTGTCGCGCTGTATGAGGTAAATGGTGGACAAACAAGATACTGACTGGGTTTCTGATTCACGCCCTACTTTTTTTGTAAGGTATTTGTGACCAACAGAAGCATATCTGTATTTCCAGTCATGTGAAATTCATATATTAGGGCCTAATGAATTTATTTCAATTGACTGATTTCCTCATATGAACTGTAACTCGGTAAAATCGTTGAAATTGCTGCATGCTGTGTTCAGTGTAAATCAGAGGAGATGTGAACAATAAGAACTATGTTGCCATGACAACAGCTAATCACAGAGCTGAACTCTGACCCTGACCAGAGATAGAACAGAGAGCGCTTCAATGGTTCGTGTCCGTGAGTGTGTGTGTGTGTGTGTGTGTGTGTGTGTGTGTGTGTGTGTGTGTGTGTGTGTGTGTGTGTGTGTGTGTGTGTGTGAATGTGTGTGTGTGTTTGTGAGTGAGTGAGTTTGTACCTGTGCTATCCAGGCCATGTAGCAGGCAGGTACAGCTGACACACTGGGGGAGTCATGTCGGTTCTCAGACAGACGAGCCCCATCAAAACTACAGCCCTCCAACTGCAGACCACCCACCTACAGACATACAGAGAGATGGGGAGAGGAGGGGGTGAGAGAGGAGAGAAAAAGAGAGAGAAAGAGATGGGGAGAGGAGGGGGTGAGAGAGGAGAGAAAAAGAGAGAGAAAGAGATGGGGAGAGGAGGGGGTGAGAGAGGAGAGAAAAAGAGAGAGAAAGAGATGGGGAGAGGAGGGGGTGAGAGAGGAGAGAAAAAGAGAGAGAAATAGATGGGGAGAGGAGGGGGTGAGAGAGGAGAGAAAAAGAGAGAGAAAGAGATGGGGAGAGGAGGGGGTGAGAGAGGAGAGAAAGAGAGAGAGAAAGAGATGGGGAGAGGAGGGGGTGAGAGAGGAGAGAAAAAGAGAGAAAGATGGGGAGAGGAGGGGGTGAGAGAGGAGAGAAAAAGAGAGAGAAAGAGATGGGGAGAGGAGGGGGTGAGAGAGGAGAAAAAGAGAGAGAAAGAGATGGGGAGAGGAGGGGGTGAGAGAGGAGAAAAAGAGAGAGAAAGAGATGGGGAGAGGAGGGGGTGAGAGAGGAGAAAAAGAGAGAGAAAGAGATGGGGAGAGGAGGGGGTGAGAGAGGAGAAAAAGAGAGAGAAAGAGATGGGGAGAGGAGGGGGTGAGAGAGGAGAAAAAGAGAGAGAAAGAGATGGGGAGAGGAGGGGGTGAGAGAGGAGAAAAAGAGAGAGAAAGAGATGGGGAGAGGAGGGGGTGAGAAAGGAGAAAAAGAGAGAGAAAGAGATGGGGAGAGGAGGGGGTGAGAGAGGAGAAAAAGAGAGAGAAAGAGATGGGGAGAGGAGGGGGTGAGAGAGGAGAAAAAGAGAGAGAAAGAAATGGGGAGAGGAGGGGGTGAGAGAGGAGAAAAAGAGAGAGAAAGAGATGGGGAGAGGAGGGGGTGAGAGAGGAGAAAAAGAGAGAGAAAGAGATGGGGAGAGGAGGGGGTGAGAGAGGAGAAAAAGAGAGAGAAAGAGATGGGGAGAGGAGGGGGTGAGAGAGGAGAAAAAGAGAGAGAAAGAGATGGGGAGAGGAGGGGGTGAGAGAGGAGAAAAAGAGAGAAAGAGATGGGGAGAGGAGGGGGTGAGAGAGGAGAGAAAGACAGATGGAGAGATGGGGAGAGGAGGGGGTGAGAGAGGAGAAAAAGACAGATGAGAGAGAGATCGGGAGACAGAAAGAGGTACATCATTAGAAGCTGAGCTGCGAATCACAGTTAACTCTAAACACAACCATTTAAGTGACATACAGCGTGAAAGGGAGATGAGGGATAGAACAAACCATGTAATGGATGGAGGAAGAAGGAAGGCCCTCTCTCCTGTGTAAGTAATGCCATGTGTGTGCGGTATGATGTCATATTGGTGACTCAGGACTTACACAGGCGTGTGTGTGTGTCTGTGTGTGTGTGTGTGTGTGTGTGTGTCTGTGTGTGCGTGACTAGCAGAGGGGGGGCACCTGGCGTCAGGTCAGCCAAACACATCTCATAAATCACTGTTATGTGTGTGTGTGTGTGTGTGTGTGTGTGTGTGTGTGTGTGTGTGTGTGTGTGTGTGTGTGTGTGTGAGATCATTGTGAAAGATGAATAATCTTTTTTCTCAGCTGAGATGTCTGAATGGAGTTTCCCCGTCTCCTCCCTGCAGCTGTAGCACTCTCTGCCCACGTCTCCCTGTCTCCCTCCCTCCCTGTCTCCCTCCCTCCCTGTCTCCTTCCCTCCCTGTCTCCCTTCCTCCCTGTCTCCTTCCCACCCTGTCTCCCTCCCTGTCTCCCTCCCTCCCATTCTCCAACCCTCTATCCATGTTTCTGTCTTTCTCTATTCCCTGAGTGTTTGCAGCATCATTGGGTTGTTGTATTGTACCTTGACTTGGAGTTGAGCCTCTGTTATGGGACTCTTCCATGATGACACAAACTTCAGACTGTCCATGGAACAGCCCATAGACCTGACACAATGGACTAGGTATTAATACACACACACACAAGTCATATTCACGGAAACAGACTGACACACACGTCATATTTACCCACACATCATATTCACCCACACATCATATTCACAGGAAGAGACTGCACACACACACACACACGTCTTATTCACGGAAACAGACTGACACACACACACACGTCATATTCACACACACATATTCACAGGAAGAGACTGCACACACACGTCATATTCACAAACACATCATTCACAGGAAGAGACTGACACACACACTGTGGGGTGTTACCTGGCAGTCTCCTGTCGCAGGGCGTTGAGGAAGGTATCAGGGTGGAAGAGTTCAGACAGATCAACAGCATCAGACAGTAGAACCTGTCTTTCAGCACGCTCCACCCAACTCTACACACACAGAAATACAACATGAGTCTCTGTGTGAATGTGTGTATGTGGTGGGTGTATGTATGCGTGTGTGTGTGTGTGTGTGTGTGTGTATGTATGTGTGTGTGTGTGTGTGTGTGTGTGTGTGTGTGTGTGTGTATGTATGTATGTATGTATGTGTGTGTGCGCATGTATGTGTGTGTGTGTGTGTGTGTGTGTGTGTGTGTGTGTGTATGTGTGTGTATGCGTGTGTGTGTGTGTGTATATGTGTGTATGTATGTGTGTGTGTGTGTGTGTATATGTGTGTATGTATGTGTGTGTGTGTGCATGTATGTGTGTGTGCATGTATGTGTGTGTGTGCATGTATGTGTGTGTGTGCATGTATGTGTGTGTGTGTGTGTATGTATGCGTGTGTGTGTGTGTGTGTGTATGTATGCGTGTGTGTGTGTGTGTGTGTGTGTATGTTCGCCAGCAGCATACCACCCTGCATACCACTGCTGTCTTGCTTCTGAAGCTAAGCAGGGTTAGTCCTGGTCAGTCCCTGTATGGGAGACCAGATGCTGATGGAAGTGGTGTTGGAGGGCCAGTAGGAGGCCCCCTTTCCTCTGGTCTAAAAAAATATCCCAATACCCCAGAGCAGTGATTGGGGAAACTGCCCTGTGTAGGGTGCCGTCTTTCAGATGGGACGTTAAACGGGTGTCCTGACTCTCTGTCATTAAAGATCCCATGGCACTTATCGTAAGAGTAGGGGTGTTAACCCCGGTATCCTGGCTAAATTCCCAATCTGGCCCTCAAACCATCACAGTCACCTAATCATCCCCAGTTTACAATTGGCTCATTCATCCCCCTCCTCTCTCCTGTAACTATTCCCCAGATCGTTGCTGCAAATGAGAACGTGTTCTCAGTCAACCTACCTGGTAAAATAACGAATAAATAAAAATATGTATGTGTGTGTGTGTGTGAATGTGTGTGTGGGTATGACAGTTTGTGTTATAGACACAAGCTCTCTCTGTCCAAACAGAGCCAGAGGACGGTCAGACAGACAGACAAAGGGATGGATGGAGGAAGTCAATAGGGGAGTTAAATGAAATGTGCTTCTGTCTCCTTGTCCTTTTATCAGAGACACAGATCAACAGGAGAGATGCAGGCACCATGTGTGTGTGAGTGTGTAAACAGGCACGCAGTCACCAAGAGCACATCTACACTGAAGTAGTCGCCTGCAGACCAGACATCAATCCATGGCATCGTCCTGTTTGTATGGCAGAACACCAGGGAGAAGATTAACAGTAGATGAAAACGCTATGATTCCATTTTGTTCACCTTAACCAACTTTAGGCAGGAAAGCAGCTTCCTCATAAACGACAAAAAAAAAAAAAAATGAATTTGAGGTCAGTTGAAAAACATGCTGACAGACTACAAACAGAATGAGCTACGATCTGATTTAATCTCTATAATAAATTGATTCTTTTTAAGCTCATTGTCTATCTCAATTGGCTGACAAATAGATGTGGGCAAGCTTTCACTGAAGACAAATGCCCCAGTTACACAAGCACACATAAACACAAGAATAACACACACACACTGTGAGATTGTCCCAAGGCATGAATAATGCAGACTTAGTGTTGTGTGGTGGCTAGTATTCTGTGTGTGTGTGTGTGTGTGTGTCAAGGTCAGTTTGTCTCTCTCCATGCCTGTCCTGTTATCCCTGTAATTCCTCTAATTCATCTTCCCTGGTGATATCAGCTGCTTGTGGAGGAGAGGAGAGCTAGTTAATGGATGGAACACCTTACTAAGGGAATGAGATGACAGGCTGGGTCCGTTTGACACACCACGCATGGACGCAGGTGCACACCGGACTAACACACGCAGGTGCACACCGGACTGACACACACACACACACACACACAGGTGCACACCGGACTGACACACACACACTTGGAAGTGTGTTTGGCAGCGGGTTAGCAGAAAAGCGTTCTGGCACTACCGGAGGATGCCGTTCCACTCCTCCCTCTCTTCGGACTCACTGTCCGCCTACCTCCATATGCTCAGACACACACACACACGCTCAGACACACACACACGCTCAGACACACACACACACACAGACACACACAAACACAGACACACACAAACACAAACACAGACACACACACTCACACGCTCAGACACACACGCTCAGACACACACGCTCAGACACACACGCTCAGACACACACGCTCAGACACACACGCTCAGACACACACGCTCAGACACACACACACAGACACACACACACACACGGCAGTAACTAAACAGATAAGGAGGGAAAGGTCTATTCATATGTTTCCTCCTCTCTGCATGTTTGGTCAGAGGAGAGAGGGACCAGTGAACCTGGCCTGCCATGATAATATCTGTGATCACTCATGTTAGCACATTTCACAAACAGCTGTGTGTGTGTCTGTGTGTACCTGTATAGCAAGAGCGCGTGCCACCACAGCCCTCAGGTACTGCATGGGTTCCTCTGGCCCCTCCCACTTATTCTGCCAGCTCAACGGACACTGCAGAGACAGACAGACAGACAGAGACAATCAGATTCATATGAACAGTGGACTGACAGAGGAGAGAGAGAGAGAGAGAGAGAGAACAGGATTCATATTAACAGTGGACTGACAGAGGAGAGAGAGAGAGAACAGGATTCATATTAACAGTGGACTGACAGAGGAGAGAGAGAACAGGATTCATATTAACAGTGGACTGACAGAGGAGAGAGAGAACAGGATTCATATTAACAGTGGACTGACAGAGGAGAGAGAGAGAGAACAGGATTCATATTAACAGTGGACTGACAGAGGAGAGAGAGAACAGGATTCATATTAACAGTGGACTGACAGAGGAGAGAGAGAACAGGATTCATATTAACAGTGGACTGACAGAGGAGAGAGAGAACAGGATTCATATTAACAGTGGACTGACAGAGGAGAGAGAGAACAGGATTCATATTAACAGTGGACTGACAGAAGAGAGAGAGAACAGGATTCATATTAACAGTGGACTGACAGAGGAGAGAGAGAGAGAACAGGATTCATGTTAACAGTGGACTGACAGAGGAGAGAGAGAGAGAACAGGATTCATATTAACAGTGGACTGACAGAGAGAGAGAGAGAACAGGATTCATATTAACAGTGGACTGACAGAGGAGAGAGAGAGAGAGAGAACAGGATTCATATTAACAGTGGACTGACAGAAGAGAGAGAACAGGATTCATATTAACAGTGGACTGACAGAGGAGAGAGAGAGAGAACAGGATTCATATTAACAGTGGACTGACAGAGGAGAGAGAGAACAGGATTCATATTAACAGTGGACTGACAGAGGAGAGAGAGAACAGGATTCATATTAACAGTGGACTGACAGAGGAGAGAGAGAACAGGATTCATATTAACAGTGGACTGACAGAAGAGAGAGAGAACAGGATTCATATTAACAGTGGACTGACAGAGGAGAGAGAGAGAGAACAGGATTCATATTAACAGTGGACTGACAGAGGAGAGAGAGAGAGAACAGGATTCATATTAACAGTGGACTGACAGAAGAGAGAGAGAACAGGATTCATATTAACAGTGGACTGACAGAGGAGAGAGAGAGAGAACAGGATTCATGTTAACAGTGGACTGACAGAGGAGAGAGAGAGAGAACAGGATTCATATTAACAGTGGACTGACAGAGGAGAGAGAGAACAGGATTCATATTAACAGTGGACTGACAGAGGAGAGAGAGAGAGAACAGGATTCATGTTAACAGTGGACTGACAGAGGAGAGAGAGAGAGAACAGGATTCATATTAACAGTGGACTGACAGAGGAGAGAGAGAGAGAACAGGATTCATATTAACAGTGGACTGACAGAGGAGAGAGAGAGAGAACAGGATTCATATTAACAGTGGACTGACAGAGGAGAGAGAGAGAGAACAGGATTCATATTAACAGTGGACTGACAGAGGAGAGAGAGAACAGGATTCATATTAACAGTGGACTGACAGAGGAGAGAGAGAGAGAAAGAACAGGATTCATATTAACAGTGGACTGACAGAGGAGAGAGAGAGAGAGAGAACAGGATTCATATTAACAGTGGACTGACAGAGGAGAGAGAGAACAGGATTCATATTAACAGTGGACTGACAGAGGAGAGAGAGAGAGAGAGAACAGGATTCATATTAACAGTGGACTGACAGAAGAGAGAGAACAGGATTCATATTAACAGTGGACTGACAGAGGAGAGAGAGAGAGAACAGGATTCATATTAACAGTGGACTGACAGAAGAGAGAGAGAGAGAGAACAGGATTCATATTAACAGTGGACTGACAGAAGAGAGAGAGAGAGAACAGGATTCATATTAACAGTGGACTGACAGAGGAGAGAGAGAGAGAACAGGATTCAGATTAACAGTGGACTGACAGAGAGAGAGAGAGAACAGGATTCATATTAACAGTGGACTGACAGAAGAGAGAGAACAGGATTCATATTAACAGTGGACTGACAGAGGAGAGAGAGAGAGAACAGGATTCATATTAACAGTGGACTGACAGAAGAGAGAGAGAGAGAGAACAGGATTCATATTAACAGTGGACTGACAGGAGAGAGAGAGAGAGAGAACAGGATTCATATTAACAGTGGACTGACAGAAGAGAGAGAGAACAGGATTCATATTAACAGTGGACTGACAGAGGAGAGAGAGAGAGAACAGGATTCATATTAACAGTGGACTGACAGAGGAGAGAGAGAGAGAACAGGATTCATATTAACAGTGGACTGACAGAAGAGAGAGAGAGAGAGAACAGGATTCATATTAACAGTGGACTGACAGAGGAGAGAGAGAGAGAACAGGATTCATATTAACAGTGGACTGACAGAGAGAGAGAGAGAGAGAACAGGATTCATATTAACAGTGGACTGACAGAGGAGAGAGAGAGAGAACAGGATTCATATTAACAGTGGACTGACAGAGAGAGAGAGAGAACAGGATTCATATTAACAGTGGACTGACAGAAGAGAGAGAACAGGATTCATATTAACAGTGGACTGACAGAAGAGAGAGAGAGAGAGAACAGGATTCATATTAACAGTGGACTGACAGAAGAGAGAGAGAACAGGATTCATATTAACAGTGGACTGACAGAAGAGAGAGAGAACAGGATTCATATTAACAGTGGACTGACAGAGGAGAGAGAGAGAGAACAGGATTCATATTAACAGTGGACTGACAGAAGAGAGAGAGAGAGAGAACAGGATTCATATTAACAGTGGACTGACAGAAGAGAGAGAGAGAGAGAACAGGATTCATATTAACAGTGGACTGACAGAAGAGAGAGAGAACAGGATTCATATTAACAGTGGACTGACAGAAGAGAACAGAATACATTTGTTCCTATGCTGCTGCTTTTAGTGTGTGTGTGTGTGTGTGTGTGTGTGTGTGTGTGTGTGTGTGTCTGTTCTCAAATGAAGGGCTCACTTTCCAGAGCTTTAACTCCCAGAGCAGGTTAGGAGTAGCAGGTCTTATTCCATATGCTATTAGGAAGAGATCAAAGCTGTGTCCCCTAGAGAATACATGCGCACACACACACACACACACGTTTCTCAAGCTTAGAGTCATTAGCAGAGCTAAACGGCTGCCAGTCAGTCTCTGCTCTCCTCTACCCATCTCAGCCTAGCCCAGTTCAGCTCAACCTAACCCAGCCCAGCCCAGCTCAGCCTAGCCCAGTTCAGCTCAATCTAACCCAGCCCAGCCCAGCTCAGCTCAGCCCAGCCTAGCCTAGTTCAGCTCAACCTAACCCAGCCCAGCTCTGCCTAGCCCAGCTCAGCCCAGCCTAACACAGTTCAGCCTAGCACAGTTCAGCCTAACCCAGCCCAGCTCAACCTAACCCAGCCCAGCCTAGAGAGATGGGGAGAGAGAGATAGGGAGAGACAGATATAGGGAGAGAAAGAGATAGGGAGACAGAGAGAGAGATAGGGAGACAGAGAGAGAGATAGGGAGACAGAGAGAAAGATAGGGAGAGACAGAGAGAGATAGGGAGACAGAGAGAGAGATAGGGAGACAGAGAGAGACAGAGAGAGAGATAGGGAGAGACAGAGAGACAGAGAGAGAGATAGGGAGACAGAGAGAGTTTACTGTTAATTTTTGTTGTTTTTCACTTTATATATTCACTTTGTATGTTGTCTACCTCACTTGCTTTGGCAATGTTAACACATGTTTCCCATGCCAATAAAGCCCTTGAATTGAATTGAATTGAGAGAGATAGGGAGACAGAGAGAGAGATAGGGAGAGACAGATATAGGGAGAGACAGAGATAGGGAGACAGAGGGAGAGATAGGGAGACAGAGAGAGAGATAGGGAGACAGAGAGAGAGATAGGGAGACAGAGAGAGAGATAGGGAGACAGAGAGAGAGATAGGGAGACAGAGAGAGAGATAGGGAGACAGAGAGAGAGATAGGGAGACAGATGTTAACACATGTTTCCCATGCCAATAAAGCCCTTGAATTGAATTGAATTGAGAGAGTTAGGGAGACAGAGAGAGAGATAGGGAGAGACAGATATAGGGAGAGACAGAGATAGGGAGAGACAGAGATAGGGAGAGACAGAGATAGGGAGACAGAGGGAGAGATAGGGAGACAGAGAGAGAGATAGGGAGACGGAGAGAGAGATAGGGAGACAGAGAGAGATAGGGAGACAGAGAGAGAGATAGGGCGACAGAGAGATAGGGCGACAGAGAGAGATAGGGAGACAGAGAGAGAGATAGGGAGACAGAGAGAGAGATAAGGAGATAGAGAGAGAGATAGGGAGAGACAGAGAGAGATAAGAGCATTTAAGGCAGCTCCACACAGGATTATGGGATGGAGAGGGAGAGGCGGTAAACGGACAAATGTCTCTCTCTTCCTACCTCCGTATCTGCCTCTCACTCCTTTACTCTCTCTTCCTACCTCCGTATCTGCCTCTCACTCCTTTACTCTCTCTTCCTACCTCCGTATCTGCCTCTCACTCCTTTACTCTCTCTTCCTACCTCCGTATCTGCCTCTCACTCCTTCACTCTCTCCTTTTTCCAGCCTTCAAGTTCCTCAGTGTCCAAATCACTAAAGGCTAAAACCGGTCCAAACACATGCGCACAAATGTGAAGAAGGTCCAACAGCGCCTCTTCCCCCTCAGGAAGTTGAGAGCATCTTGACGGGCTGCATCACTGTCTTGTATGGCAACAGCACCACCCTTGATCACATGGTGCTACAGAGGGCGATGTGGACTGTTGAACAGCTTCTGTCCCTGATAAATAGCTACACAGACTATCTGAGATATAACCTTGTATCTTCATTTAAGTTTTATTTCACAGACACACTGTCACTCCCAGCACACACTCACACCGTCACCTTACCCTTATACATATCTACCTCCATCACTCCAGTATCCCTGTCACCTAACATACATATCTACCTCCATCACTCCAGTATCCCTGTCACCTAACATACATATCTACCTCCATCACTCCAGTATCCCTGTCACCTAACATACATATCTACCTCCATCACTCCAGTATCCCTGTCACCTAACATACATATCTACCTCCATCACTCCAGTATCCCTGTCACCTAACATACATATCTACCTCCATCACTCCAGTATCCCTGTCACCTTACCCTTATACATATCTACCTCCATCACTCCAGTATCCCTGTCACCTTACCCTTATACATATCTACCTCCATCACTCCAGTATCCCTGTCACCTTACCCTTATACATATCTACCTCCATCACTCCAGTATCCCTGTCACCTAACATACATATCTACCTCCATCACTCCAGTATCCCTGTCACCTAACATACATATCTACCTCCATCACTCCAGTATCCCTGTCACCTAACATACATATCTACCTCTATCACTCCAGTATCCCTGTCACCTAACATACATATCTACCTCCATCACTCCAGTATCCCTGTCACCTAACATACATATCTACCTCCATCACTCCAGTATCCCTGTCACCTAACATACATATCTACCTCCATCACTCCAGTATCCCTGTCACCTAACATACATATCTACCTCCATCACTCCAGTATCCCTGTCACCTAACATACATATCTACCTCCATCACTCCAGTATCCCTGTCACCTAACATACATATCTACCTCCATCACTCCAGTATCCCTGTCACCTAACATACATATCTACCTCCATCACTCCAGTATCCCTGTCACCTAACATACATATCTACCTCTATCACTCCAGTATCCCTGTCACCTAACATACATATCTACCTCCATCACTCCAGTATCCCTGTCACCTAACATACATATCTACCTCCATCACTCCAGTATCCCTGTCACCTAACATATATATCTACCTCCATCACTCCAGTATCCCTGTCACCTAACATACATATCTACCTCTATCACTCCAGTATCCCTGTCACCTAACATACATACAGTGCCTTGCGAAAGTATTCGGCCCCCTTGAACTTTGCGACCTTTTGCCACATTTCAGGCTTCAAACATAAAGATATAAAACTGTATTTTTTTTGTGAAGAATCAACAACAAGTGGGACACAATCATGAAGTGGAACGACATTTATTGGATATTTCAAACTTTTTTAACAAATCAAAAACTGAAAAATTGGGCGTGCAAAATTATTCAGCCCCTTTACTTTCAGTGCAGCAAACTCTCTCCAGAAGTTCAGTGAGGATCTCTGAATGATCCAATGTTGACCTAAATGACTAATGATGATAAATACAATCCACCTGTGTGTAATCAAGTCTCCGTATAAATGCACCTGCACTGTGATAGTCTTAGAGGTCCGTTAAAAGCGCAGAGAGCATCATGAAGAACAAGGAACACACCAGGCAGGTCCGAGATACTGTTGTGAAGAAGTTTAAAGCCGGATTTGGATACAAAAATATTTCCCAAGCTTTAAACATCCCAAGGAGCACTGTGCAAGCGATAATATTGAAATGGAAGGAGTATCAGACCACTGCAAATCTACCAAGACCTGGCCGTCCCTCTAAACTTTCAGCTCATACAAGGAGAAGACTGATCAGAGATGCAGCCAAGAGGCCCATGATCACTCTGGATGAACTGCAGAGATCTACAGCTGAGGTGGGAGACTCTGTCCATAGGACAACAATCAGTCGTATATTGCACAAATCTGGCCTTTATGGAAGAGTGGCAAGAAGAAAGCCATTTCTTAAAGATATCCATAAAAAGTGTTGTTTAAAGTTTGCCACAAGCCACCTGGGAGACACACCAAACATGTGGAAGAAGGTGCTCTGGTCAGATGAAACCAAAATTGAACTTTTTGGCAACAATGCAAAACGTTATGTTTGGCGTAAAAGCAACACAGCTCATCACCCTGAACACCATCCCCACTGTCAAACATGGTGGTGGCAGCATCATGGTTTGGGCCTGCTTTTCTTCAGCAGGGACAGGGAAGATGGTTCAAATTGATGGGAAGATGGATGGAGCCAAATACAGGACCATTCTGGAAGAAAACCTGATGGAGTCTGCAAAAGACCTGAGACTGGGACGGAGATTTGTCTTCCAACAAGACAATGATCCAAAACATAAAGCAAAATCTACAATGGAATGGTTCAAAAATAAACATATCCAGGTGTTAGAATGGCCAAGTCAAAGTCCAGACCTGAATCTAATCGAGAATCTGTGGAAAGAACTGAAAACTGCTGTTCACAAATGCTCTCCATCCAACCTCACTGAGCTTGAGCTGTTTTGCAAGGAGGAATGGGAAAAAATGTCAGTCTCTCGATGTGCAAAACTGATAGAGACATACCCCAAGCGACTTACAGCTGTAATCGCAGCAAAAGGTGGCGCTACAAAGTATTAACTTAAGGGGGCTGAATAATTTTGCACGCCCAATTTTTCAGTTTTTGATTTGTTAAAAAAGTTTGAAATATCCAATAAATGTCGTTCCACTTCATGATTGTGTCCCACTTGTTGTTGATTCTTCACAAAAAAATACAGTTTTATATCTTTATGTTTGAAGCCTGAAATGTGGCAAAAGGTCGCAAAGTTCAAGGGGGCCGAATACTTTCGCAAGGCACTGTATCTACCTCCATCACTCCAGTATCCCTGTCACCTAACATACATATCTACCTCCATCACTCCAGTATCCCTGTCTCCTTACCACTATACATATCTACCTCCATCACTCCAGTATCCCTGTCTCCTTACCCTTATACATATCTACCTCCATCACTCCAGTATCCCTGTCACCTTACCCCTATACATATCTACCTCCATCACTCCAGTATCCCTGTCACCTAACATGCATATCTACCTCCATCACTCCAGTATCCCTGTCACCTAACATACATATCTACCTCCATCACTCCAGTATCCCTGTCACCTTACCTCTATACATATCTACCTCCATCACTCCAGTATCCCTGTCACCTTACCCCTATACATATCTACCTCCATCACTCCAGTATCCCTGTCACCTTACCTCTATACATATCTACCTCCATCACCTTACCCCTATACATATCTACCTCCATCACTCCAGTATCCCTGTCACCTAACATACATATCTACCTCCATCACTCCAGTATCCCTGTCTCCTTACCCCTATACATATCTACCTCCATCACTCCAGTATCCCTGTCACCTAACATACATATCTACCTCCATCACTGCAGTATCCCTGTCTCCTTACCCCTATACATATCTACCTCCATCACTCCAGTACCCCTGTCACCTTACCCCTATACATACCTACCTCCATCACTCCAGTATCCCTGTCACATTACCTCTATACATATCTACCTCCATCACTCCAGTATCCCTGTCTCCTTACCCCTATACATATCTACCTCCATCACTCCAGTATCCCTGTCACCTAACATACATATCTACCTCCATCACTCCAGTATCCCTGTCTCCTTACCCCTATACATATCTACCTCCATCACTCCAGTATCCCTGTCTCCTTACCCCTATACAAATCTACCTCCATCACTCCAGTATCCCTGTCTCCTTACCCCTATACATATCTACCTCCATCACTGCAGTATCCCTGTCTCCTTACCCCTATACATATCTACCTCCATCACTCCAGTATCCCTGTCACCTAACATACATATCTACCTCCATCACTCCAGTATCCCTGTCACCTAACATACATATCTACCTCCATCACTGCAGTATCCCTGTCTCCTTACCCCTATACATATCTACCTCCATCACTCCAGTATCCCTGTCACCTTACCTCTATACATATCTACCTCCATCACCTTACCCCTATACATATCTACCTCCATCACTCCAGTATCCCTGTCACCTAACATACATATCTACCTCCATCACTCCAGTATCCCTGTCTCCTTACCCCTATACATATCTACCTCCATCACTCCAGTACCCCTGTCACCTTACCCCTATACATACCTACCTCCATCACTCCAGTATCCCTGTCACATTACCTCTATACATATCTACCTCCATCACTCCAGTATCCCTGTCTCCTTACCCCTATACATATCTACCTCCATCACTCCAGTATCCCTGTCACCTAACATACATATCTACCTCCATCACTCCAGTATCCCTGTCTCCTTACCCCTATACATATCTACCTCCATCACTCCAGTATCCCTGTCTCCTTACCCCTATACAAATCTACCTCCATCACTCCAGTATCCCTGTCTCCTTACCCCTATACATATCTACCTCCATCACTGCAGTATCCCTGTCTCCTTACCCCTATACATATCTACCTCCATCACTCCAGTATCCCTGTCACCTTACCCCTATACATATCTACCTCCATCACTCCAGTATCCCTGTCTCCTTACCCCTATACATATCTACCTCCATCACTCCAGTATCCCTGTCACCTAACATACATATCTACCTCCATCACTCCAGTATCCCTGTCACCTAACATACATATCTACCTCCATCACTGCAGTATCCCTGTCTCCTTACCCCTATACATATCTACCTCCATCACTCCAGTATCCCTGTCACCTAACATACATATCTACCTCCATCACTGCAGTATCCCTGTCTCCTTACCCTTATACATATCTACCTCCATCACTGCAGTATCCCTGTCTCCTTACCCCTATACATATCTACCTCCATCACTGCAGTATCCCTGTACATTGTAAATATGGTATTGGAACTGGTATATAGTTACTTATTGTGTTCTTCTTATTTCTTATTTTTTCTTCTTAGTATTACTTTAATAGTGTATATCACATCGTTGGGTTTTCAGTTTGCAAGAACAGCTTTTCACTATACATGTACACTTGAAACACCTTGAGGAGAACTGGATGGATGAGGAGAGAGTAGTGTGTGTGTGTGTCTGTGTCTGTGTCTGTGTCTGTGTGTGTGTGTCTGTGTTTGGAACAATACGTCAAAGTGTATCCCTTCACTAATATTGTCTGTGGGATCAAAGTAGAGGTGGGGAAGTGGAAAATGACTCCCACTGGCTAACTCTGCTCCTCCAATCACAGAAGATCATTTTAAAATAATCAAGCGTCCAATCAGAGCCTGGAGTCAAACAGGGGGCCGTCTCATCATCAAACACATCAGTAGTCTCAGTCCCACAGAAGAGATAACAACACAGAGAGAGAGAGAGAGAGAGAAGAGAGGGGAGAGAAAGACAGAGAGAGAGAGAAGAGAGGGGAGAGAAAGACAGAGAGAGAGAGAGAAGAGAGGGGGAGAGAGAGAGAGAGGAGAGAGGGGAGAGAGAGAGAGAGAGAGGAGAGAGAAGAGAGGGGAGAGAGAGAGGAGAGAGAAGAGAGGGGAGAGAGAGAGGAGAGAGAAGAGAGGGGAGAGAGAGGAGAGAGAAGAGGGGAGAGAGAGAGAGGAGAGAGAAGAGAGGGGAGAGAGAGAGGAGAGAGAGAGAGAGAGAGGAGAGAGAGAGAGAGGGGAGAGAAGAGGGAGAGAGAGAGAAGAGGGGAGAGAGAGGAGAGAGAAGAGGGGAGAGAGAGAGGAGAGAGAAGAGAGGGGAGAGAGAGGAGAGAGAAGAGGGGAGAGAGAGAGGAGAGAGAAGAGAGGGGAGAGAGAGAGGAGAGAGAAGAGAGGGGAGAGAGAGAGGAGAGAGAAGAGAGGGGAGAGAGAGAGGAGAGAGAAGAGAGGGGAGAGAGAGGAGAGAGAAGAGAGGAGAGAGGAGAGAGAAGAGAGGAGAGAGGAGAGAGAGAGAGGAGAGAGAAGAGGGGAGAGAGAAGAGAAGAGAGAGAGGAGAGAGAAGAGAGAGAGAGAAGAGAGAGAGGAGAGAGAAGAGAGAGAGGAGAGGGGAGAGTGAGAGGAGAGAGTAGAGAGAGAGAGGAGAGAGAAGAGAGGGGAGAGAGAGAGAGGAGAGAGAAGAGAGGAGAGGGGAGAGTGAGAGGAGAGAGGAGAGAGAGAGAGAGGAGAGGGGAGAGTGAGAGGAGAGAGAGAGAGAGGAGAGGGGAGAGTGAGAGGGGAGAGAAGAGGGGAGAGAGAGAGGAGAGAGAAGAGAGGGGAGAGAGAGGAGAGAGAAGAGGGGAGAGAGAGAGGAGAGAGAAGAGAGGGGAGAGAGAGGAGAGAGAAGAGGGGAGAGAGAGAGGAGAGAGAAGAGAGGGGAGAGAGAGAGGAGAGAGAAGAGAGGGGAGAGAGAGAGGAGAGAGAAGAGAGGGGAGAGAGAGAGGAGAGAGAAGAGAGGGGAGAGAGAGAGGAGAGAGAAGAGAGGAGAGAGGAGAGAGAAGAGAGGAGAGAGGAGAGAGAAGAGAGGAGAAAGAAGAGGGGAGAGAGAAGAGAAGAGAGAGAGGAGAGAGAAGAGAGAGAGGAGAGAGAAGAGAGAGAGGAGAGGGGAGAGTGAGAGGAGAGAGTAGAGAGAGAGAGGAGAGAGAAGAGAGGGGAGAGAGAGAGAGGAGAGAGAAGAGAGGAGAGGGGAGAGTGAGAGGAGAGAGAGAGAGAGGAGAGGGGAGAGTGAGTGAGAGGAGAGAGAGAGAGAGGAGAGGGGAGAGTGAGAGGAGAGAGGAGAGAGAGAGAGAGAAGAGAGAGAGAGAAGAGTGAGAGAGGAAGAGCGAAGAGAGCGAGAGAGAGAGTAAGAGAGAGAGGAAGAGAGATAGAGAAGGGTCCATAATAAACCCTTTATAAGGCATTTACAAACAGTTAACTCACCATCTATTAATTATTACTCCCACATTTGTAAATCTTAGTAAGCTTGTTATTCACACAGGAAATATATATATATATATATATATATATACATACACACTATATATACAAAAGTATGTGGACAACTGTTCAAATTAGGGAATTCAGCTATTTCAACAACACCTGTTTCTGACAGATGTATAAGCAGCCATGCAATCTTCATAGACAAACATTGGAAGTAGAATGGCCTTACTGAAGAGCTCAATGACTTTCAACGTGGCACCGTTATAGGATGCCACCTTTCCAACAAGTCAGTTTGTCAAACTCCTGCCCTGCTAGAGCTGCCCTGGTCAACTGTACGTGCTGTTATTGTGAAGTGGAAACGTTTAGGAGCAACAACGGCACAGCCGCGAAGTGGTAGGCCACACCAGCTCACAGAACGGGACCGCTGAGTGCTGAAGCTCGTAGGGCATACAAACCAAACCATCTGTTCTTGGTTGCAACACTCACTACCGAGTTCCAAACTGCCTCTGGATGCAACATCAGCACAATAATTGTTTCCATGGACGAGCAGCTGCATACAAGCATAAGATCACCATGAGCAATGTCATGAATCGGCTGGAGTGGTGTAAAGCTCTCCGCCATTGGATTTCCAGTGGAAATTCTCTGGAGTGATGAATCAAACTTCACCATCAGGCAGGCTGACGGACCAATCTCGGTTTGGCGGATGCCAGGAGAATGCTACCTGCCCCAACGCATAGTGCCAACTGTAAAGTCTGGTGGAGGAGGAATAATGGTCTAGGGCTGTTTTTCATCACTCGGGCTAGACCCCTTAATTCCAGTGAATAGAAATCGTAACGCTGCAGCATATAATGTCAATCCTGTGCTTCCAACCATGTGGAAACAGTTTGGGGATGGCCCTTTCCTGTTTCAGCATGACAATGCCCCCGAGCACAAGCATACAGACAATGCCCCCGAGCATACAGACATTGTTTGTCGAGATAGGTGTGGAAGAATTTGACTGGCCTGCACAGAGCCTTGACCTCAACCCCATCGAACACCTTTGGGATGAATTGGAACGCCGACTGCGAGCCAGGCCTAATCGCCCAACATCAGTGCCTGACCTCAATAATGCTCTTGTGGCTGAATGGAAGCAAGACCCCACAGTTCGGTTCCAAGACCCCACAGTTCGGTTCCAAGACCCCACAGTTCGGTTCCAAGACCCCACAGGAAGGTTCCAAGACCCCACAGTAAGGTTCCAAGACCCCACAGTAAGGTTCCAAGACCCCACAGTTCGGTTCCAAGACCCCACAGTTCGGTTCCAAGACCCCACAGTTCGGTTCCAAGACCCCACAGTTCGGTTCCAAGACCCCACAGTTCGGTTCCAAGACCCCACAGGAAGGTTCCAAGACCCCACAGTAAGGTTCCAAGACCCCACAGTAAGGTGCCAAGACCCCACAGTTCGGTTCCAAGACCCCACAGTTCGGTTCCAAGACCCCACAGTAAGGTTCCAAGACCCCACAGTAAGGTTCCAAGACCCCACAGTAAGGTTCCAAGACCCCACAGTTCAGTTCCAAGACCCCACAGTAAGGTTCCAGGACCCCACAGTAAGGTTCCAGGACCCCACAGTTCTGTTCCAAGACCCCACAGTTCGGTTCCAAGACCCCACAGTTCGGTTCCAAGACCCCATAGTTCGGTTCCAAGACCCCACAGTTCGGTTCCAAGACCCCACAGTTCGGTTCCAACATCTAGTAGAAAGGCTGTTCGAGCAGCAAACGGGGACCAACTCCAGATGAATGATTTTGGAATGAGATGTCTGATGAGCAGGTTAGTCATCTTGTGTGGGTGTTGGTCACTCAAAACATTTATAAAGTATTTGTGAAGCATACATATCGCTCACTTTAGATTAGGGTCTGCAAAAATACTTACTAATGATTAGTAAATGGTTTATAAATGTGGGAGTAATGATTAATACACGGTGAACAGACACTTTATAAACGCCTTAAATATGGTTTATTACAGACCGTTAAAATAAAGTGTTACTGAAAAGGGCTGTGATGGTCTGATGCCAAGCCCATGGGATGGTAACACCCCCCCCCCCACACACACACTACCTCCTGGTTGAGTAGAGCAGTGGCCAGTTTGTGGACGTCAGCGGTGAGCAGCGAAGTCCCTCTGATCAC
>NC_034191.2:13703123-13833123 GCF_002021735.2 Oncorhynchus kisutch | reverse complement strand
ACTGTTAGAATGGACCCAAGAGACAAACACTTCTGTTTCCACAGAGAACCACTGTTAGAATGGACCCAAGAGACAAACACTTCTGTTTCCACAGAGAACCACTGTTAGAATGGACCCAAGAGACAAACACTTCTGTTTCCACAGAGAACCACTGTTAGAATGGACCCAAGAGACAAATACTTCTGTTTCCACAGAGAACCACTGTTAGAATGGACCCAAGAGACAAACACTTCTGTTTCCACAGAGAACCACTGTTAGAATGGACCCAAGAGACAAACACTTCTGTTTCCACAGAGAACCACTGTTAGAATGGACCCAAGAGACAAACACTTCTGTTTCCACAGAGAACCACTGTTAGAATGGACCCAAGAGACAAACACTTCTGTTTCCACAGAGAACCACTGTTAGAATGGACCCAAGAGACAAACACTTCTGTTTCCACAGAGAACCACTGTTAGAATGGACCCAAGAGACAAACACTTCTGTTTCCACAGAGAACCACTGTTAGAATGGACCCAAGAGACAAACACTTCGGTTTCCACAGAGAAAGTAATACATTATATCAGAATCAACAGTGGTGGTGGTACATGACTGTTCAGATATTTGGGGATGTTGCACCTCAATGCTCTGGTGAATCCATACCCAGGATGAAGCATTAACTTAAAGACAGACACATTGGGCAGAGGGGACACGACATAAACTCATTAATGGCTCCCGGGGGATTATTAACATGAAATAAGCTTGTTTACAAAGGGGAAACTAAGTACAGTCTCCTCTTCTCTTCTGTCTCCTGAAGACAGACCTTATTATAGCCAATCAAAAAACACTTCACCCACCTCAATGACCAATCAACAGACAACAACAGCAGCTGTGAGGTCATTTACATATATACACATATATCAGATCCCTATTACTGAGGCTAGGAGGACACAGGTACATCAACAATACACACACACACACACACACAATAATATATCGTGTTTTCAGGCCCACAGAACAAGACAGAAACTAATGGGAGAGAGAGGGGAATGAGGAGGAGGGCGAGAGAGAGGGAATGAGGAGGAGGGAGAGAGAGGGGGGATTGAGGAGGGAGGTAGAGAGAGGGGGGATTGAGGAGAGAGGTAGAGAGAGGGGGGATTGAGGAGGGAGGTAGAGAGAGAGGGAATAAGGAGGGATAGAGAGAGAATGAGCGAGAGAGAGAGAGAGAATGGGGGAGAGAGAGAGGGAATGAGGGAGAGAGAGAGAGAGGGGAATGAGGTGGGAGGTAGAGAGAGAGGGGGAATGAGGAGGGAGGTAGAGAGAGGGGGATTGAGGAGGGAGGTAGAGAGAGAGGGAATGAGGAGGGAGAGAGAGAGGGAATGAGGATGTAGAGAGAGGGAATGAGGAGGTAGAGAGAGAGGGAATGAGGAGGGAGGTAGAGAGAGAGGGGGGATGAGGAGGAGGAGGGAGAGAAGGGCTAAATTATTTAACACAAAAGGGGACATTTCATTGATTTGAAAGGTGGTGGTTTCTAAGCAACTGCATACACTAGCAAAACCGAGGAGTGAGCAGCCACCGGCCAACACACACGAGCAAGCACACACACACACACAAAGACACAGCAGCTGTTCAGGTAGATAGAGGAGAGAGCAGAGAGGGAGAAAGAAAGAGAGAGTTACCTGGTTGAGTTTCTTCCATAGGTTGAGGACAGGAGAGAGGCCATTGGACCAGATCTCTCTGTCAAACTTTGATCCTGCTGCTACCGAGCGGCTCAGAATCCTCAGCTGGGAGATCACCTGGAGTGAGAGAGACAGACAGACAGACAGACAGACAGACAGACAGACAGACAGACAGACAGACAGACAAACAAAGGGTGGAGGAGTTAATGCGTGTGGACAATGACCTTGACAGCTCAGCATAGTACATCAATCAGTCCATCCAATCATCGGACAGATTTTAAAAAAAAAAAACAGACCAGCAGAGAAGTTTATACTCTGATAGTAGAGATTTGGTTTCTGTTCTGAAGTGTGTGTGTGTGTGTGTGTGTGTGTGTGTGTGTGTGTGTGTGGTGCTCTGTGGAGATTAGAGGAATAGACGGTCTGATAAATGGGTTTAATTTGGTCTGGGTGAACTCTCCACCTACTTTCTCAGCCCCACTCAGGAGAGAGTCAGAGGATACACTCCTAGAAAAAAAGATGCTATCTACAACCTTAAAGGGACTGACTGTCTCCATAGGAGAACAAATTCACATCAGGACTAGGCTATTTAAATGAATCCAGATTTTAAAAATGGCTTTCTGAGGTGTTGCTTAACTTCAGATTAATTAGTTCTAGGCTAGGGAGTCCCAGACTAAAGTAAGGACTAACCAGTTCATCTTTGTTCAGCCTATTTAAAAACCTGGGACACTGATACATAAGCATGTTGTGTTAGGTTCCAGATGTCAAAAGGCTCAAGCTGATCAGTACTTGTAGGAAAGGGCCTTTCCTGAAGAGAGTCACATAAAAGCCTTGGCTAAAGCAAACAAATGTCAGCTGTATTTTATATGTACAGTGCCTTCGGAAAGTATTCAGACCCCTTGACCTTTTCCACATTTTGTTACGTTACAGCCTTATTCAAAAATTTATTAAATAGTTTTCCCCCCTCATCAGTCTATACACAATACCCCATAATGACAAAGTATAAACAGGTTATTAGAAATTATTATATTTACATAAGTATTCAGACCCTTTACTCAGTACTATGTTGAAGCACCTTTGACAGGGATTACAGCCTCGAGTCTTCTTGGGTATGACGCTACAGGCTTGGCACACCTGTATTTGGGGAGTTTCTCCCATTATTCTCTGCAGATCCTCTCAAGCTCTGTCAGGTTGGATGGGGAGCGTTGCTGCACAGCTATTTTAAGGTCTCCAGAGATGTTAGATCGGGATAAAGTCCGGGCTCCTCAAGCACATTCAGAGACTTGTCCGGAAGCCACTCCTGCGCTGTGTCTTGGCTGTGTGCTCGTTGTCCTGTTGGAAGGAGAATCTTCGCCCCAGTCTGAGCGCTCTGGAACAGGTTTTCATCAAGGATCTCTCTGTACTTTGCTCCGTTCATCTTTCCCTCGATCCAGATCCAGTCCCTGCAGCTGAAAAAGATCCCCACAGCATGATGCTGCCACTACCATGCTTCACCACAGGGATGGTGCCAGGATTCCTCCAGATGTGACGCTTGGCATTCAAGCTAAAGAGTTTAATCCTGGTTTCATCAGATCAGAGAATGTTGTTTCTCATGGTCTGAGAGTCTTTAGGTGCCTTGTGGCAAACTCCAAGCGGGCTGTCATGTGCCTTTTACTGAGGAGTGGCTTCCGTCTGGCCAATCTAACATAAAGTCCTGATTGGTGGAGTGCTGCAGAGATGGTTGTCCTTCTAGAAGGTTCTCCCATCTCCACAGAGGAGCTTTAGAGCTCTGTCAGAGTGACCTCCCTGACCAAGGCCCTTCTCCCCCTGATTGCTCAGTTTGGCCAGGTGGCCAGCTCTAGGAAGAGTCTTGGTGTTTCCAAACTTCTTCCATTTAAGAATGATGGAGGCCACTGTGTTCTTGGGGACCTTCAATCCAGCAGAAATGTTTTGGGTAGTGTGTGTAGATTGTCATTAAGGGGTAATTGTGTGTAGATTGTCATTAAGGGGTATTGTGTGTAGATTGTCATTAAGGGGTATTGTGTGTAGATTGTCATTAAGGGGTAGTGTGTGTAGATTGTCATTAAGGGGTAGTGTGTGTAGATTGTCATTAAGGGGTAGTGTGTGTAGACTGTCATTAAGGGGTAGTGTGTGTAGATTGTCATTAAGGGGTAGTGTGTGTAGATTGTCATTAAGGGGTAGTGTGTGTAGATTGTCATTAAGGGGTAGTGTGTGTAGATTGTCATTAAGGGGTATTGTGTGTAGATTGTCATTAAGGGGTAGTGTGTGTAGATTGTCATTAAGGGGTAGTGTGTGTAGATTGTCATTAAGGGGTATTGTGTGTAGATTGTCATTAAGGGGTATTGTGTGTAGATTGTCATTAAGGGGTAGTGTGTGTAGATTGTCATTAAGGGGTATTGTGTGTAGATTGTCATTAAGGGGTAGTGTGTGTAGATTGTCATTAAGGGGTAGTGTGTGTAGATTGTCATTAAGGGGTAGTGTGTGTAGATTGTCATTAAGGGGTAGTGTGTGTAGATTGTCATTAAGGGGTAGTGTGTGTAGATTGTCATTAAGGGGTAGTGTGTGTAGATTGTCATTAAGGGGTAGTGTGTGTAGACTGTCATTAAGGGGTAGTGTGTGTAGATTTCCATTAAGGGGTAGTGTGTGTAGATTGTCATTAAGGGGTAGTGTGTGTAGATTGTCATTAAGGGGTAGTGTGTGTAGATTGTCATTAAGGGGTAGTGTGTGTAGATTGTCATTAAGGGGTAGTGTGTGTAGATTGTCATTAAGGGGTAGTGTGTGTAGATTGTCATTAAGGGGTAGTGTGTGTAGATTGTCATTAAGGGGTAGTGTGTGTAGATTGTCATTAAGGGGTATTGTGTGTAGATTGTCATTAAGGGGTAGTGTGTGTAGATTGTCATTAAGGGGTATTGTGTGTAGATTGTCATTAAGGGGTATTGTGTGTAGATTGTCATTAAGGGGTAGTGTGTGTAGATTGTCATTAAGGGGTATTGTGTGTAGATTGTCATTAAGGGGTAGTGTGTGTAGATTGTCATTAAGGGGTATTGTGTGTAGATTGTCATTAAGGGGTAGTGTGTGTAGATTGTCATTAAGGGGTAGTGTGTGTAGATTGTCATTAAGGGGTAGTGTGTGTAGATTGTCATTAAGGGGTAGTGTGTGTAGATTGTCATTAAGGGGTAGTGTGTGTAGACTGTCATTAAGGGGTAGTGTGTGTAGATTTCCATTAAGGGGTAGTGTGTGTAGATTGTCATTAAGGGGTAGTGTGTGTAGATTGTCATTAAGGGGTAGTGTGTGTAGATTGTCATTAAGGGGTAGTGTGTGTAGATTGTCATTAAGGGGTAGTGTGTGTAGATTGTCATTAAGGGGTAGTGTGTGTAGATTGTCATTAAGGGGTAGTGTGTGTAGATTGTCATTAAGGGGTAGTGTGTGTAGATTGCTGTGTTTTTGATTTTATTTAATCTATTTTAGAATAAGGCTGTAACCTAACAAAACGTGGAAAAAGTCAAGGGGTCTGAATACTTTCCAAAGGCACTGTAGATACAGAAATGATCATGGCAATTGATTTAATCAATATTATTCCGTGCGTTTCTCCTGTCTGGAATTGCTGGTGCTCTTTGGTCATTATTATCAGGTTCAATTTAAGCCTCCACTTAGCTCTAGATTAGCTCTAATCGTCCTTCTGGAAATCAGACTTTTTAAATCTAGACGAGGGCAAGTCTGAAACCATTTTAAACCATGTCTGTGAAATGCAATTTCAGTTAGTCCAGTTTAAAAGTGCAATTTAGTCTAATATTAAGCTTAATCTGACTCCGCAAAACCGCCCCGTAATTTGAATAAATAATAGTTGATCTGGGGGAGGTAGCCTAGGCCTACTGATTGCATGAATGTGGGATATGTCATCGCACAACTGTCCCAGAGTCTGTTTGGAATGGGCTATTTCATTCTTGACAAGCGCACCAATAGAATAGGTCAACTTATCTACTATGGGGGATAGTATATTGACGTAGGCTAGTGATAATGTTCTTTACTCACGTTTCAGGTTTATAATGTCACATTTAAGCATAGCGAAATGCCTTTCTCAGTAACTCAAAACACAACAAGGAAATATGCACATCTTCAACAAGCATTAGAATTTGGTAAGACTTGCATGTTGTGTAAATATGAATGACCATCATGTAAATGTGATTTCTGTGTTTCTGAGCACTAATCAGGTTGTGTTAATATGAATGACCATAATGTTAATGTGATTTGTGTGTTTCTGAGCACTAATCAGGTTGTGTTAATATGAATGACCATCATGTAAATGTGATTTCTGTGTTTCTGAGCACTAATCAGGTTGTGCACCCAATGCATATGGGTCCGTGAAATTAAAATGCTGCTGGTCAAATGTCCAGCGCAACATTTTACAAACAGGCACGCACGCACGCGTGCAGACTAGTTATATAAAACAGACTAGTTATATAGAGCAGACTAGTTACATAGAGCAGACTAGTTACATAGAGCAGACTAGTTATATAAAACAGACTAGTTATATAAAACATACTAGTTACATAGAGCAGACTAGTTACATCGAGCAGACTAGTTACATAGAGCAGACTAGTTACATAGAGCAGACTAGTTACAGAGCAGACTAGTTATATAAAACATACTAGTTACATAGAGCAGACTAGTTATATAAAACATACTAGTTACATAGAGCAGACTAGTTATATAAAACATACTAGTTACATAGAGCAGACTAGTTACATAGAGCAGACTAGTTACATAGAGCAGACTAGTTATATAAAACATACTAGTTACATAGAGCAGACTAGTTACATAGAGCAGACTAGTTACATAGAGCAGACTAGTTATATAAAACAGACTAGTTATATAAAACATACTAGTTACATAAAACATACTAGTTACATAGAGCAGACTAGTTACATCGAGCAGACTAGTTATATAGAGCAGACTAGTTACATAGAGCAGACTAGTTATATAAAACAGACTAGTTACATAGAGCAGACTAGTTACATAGAGCAGACTAGTTACATAGAGCAGACTAGTTACATAGAGCAGACTAGTTACATAGAGCAGACTAGTTACATAGAGCAGACTAGTTACATAGAGCAGACTAGTTACATAGAGCAGACTAGTTATATAAAACATACTAGTTACATAGAGCAGACTAGTTACATAAAACAGACTAGTTACATAGAGCAGACTAGTTACATAGAGCAGACTAGTTACATAGAGCAGACTAGTTATATAAAACATACTAGTTACATAGAGCAGACTAGTTACATAAAACAGACTAGTTACATAGAGCAGACTAGTTACATAGAGCAGACTAGTTACATAGAGCAGAAATGTTCAGATATAGAGTAAAATAGTTATACTCATAGAGAAGACTAGTTATATTGATATACAGTTGAAGTCGGAAGTTTACATACATCTTTGCCAAATACATTTAAACTCAGTTTTTCACAATTCCTGACATTTAATCCTAGTTAAAATTCCCTGTCTTCAGACAGTTAGGATCACCACTTTATTTTAAGAATGTGAATCTCAGAATAATAGTAGAGAGAATTATTTATTTCAGCTTTTATTTCTTTCATCACATTCCCTGTGGGTCAGAAGTTTACATACACTCAATTAGTATTTGGTAGCATTGCCTTGAAATTGTTTAACTTGGGTCAAACGTTCCGGGTAGCCTTCCACAAGCTTCCCACAATAAATTGGGTGAATTTTGTCCCATTCCTCCTGACAGAACTGGTGCACCTGAGTCAGGTTTGTAGGCTTCCTTGCTCGCACACACCTTTTCAGTTCTGCCCACAAATTTTCTATAGGATTGAGGTCAGGGCTTTGTGAAAGATACTCCAATACCTTGACTTTGTTGTCCTTAAGCCATTTTGCCACAACTTTGGAAGTATGCTTAGGGTCATTGTCCATTTGGAAGACCCATTTGCGACCAAGCTTTAACTTCCTGACTGATGTCTTGAGATGTTGCTTCAATATATCCACATAATGTTTCTTCCTCATGATGCCATCTATTTTGTGAAGTGCACCAGTCCCTTCTGCAACAAAGCACCCCCAGAACATGATGCTGCCACCCCCACAACATGATGCTGCCACCCCCACAACATGATGCTGCCACCCCCACAACATGATGCTGCCACCCCCGTGCTTCACGGTTGGGATGGTGTTCTTCTTCCACAACATGATGCTTAGTACGATCTTTCTCCCCATGTGCAGATGCAAACCATAGTCTGGCTCTTTTTGTGTATATAGAGCAGACTAGTTATACAGAGCAGACTAGTTATATTCACATACAGGTATAGAGCAGACTAGTTATATTCACATACAGGTATAGAGCAGACTAGTTATACAGAGCAGACTAGTTATATTCACATACAGGTATAGAGCAGACTAGTTATATAGAGCAGACTAGTTATACAGAGCAGACTAGTTATATAGAGCAGACTAGTTATATAGAGAAGACTAGTTATATAGAGAAGACTAGTTATATAGAGCAGACTAGTTATATAGAGCAGACTAGTTATATAGAGCAGACTAGTTATATAGAGCAGACTAGTTATATAGAGCAGACTAGTTATATAGAGCAGACTAGTTATATAGAGCAGACTAGTTATATTCACATACAGGTACAGAGCAGACTAGTTATATAGAGCAGACTAGTTATATAGAGCAGACTAGTTATATAGAGAAGACTAGTTATATAGAGAAGACTAGTTATATAGAGCAGACTAGTTATATAGAGCAGACTAGTTAAATAGAGCAGACTAGTTATATAGAGCAGACTAGTTATATAGAGCAGACTAGTTATATAGAGCAGACTAGTTATATAGAGCAGACTAGTTATATAGAGCAGACTAGTTATATTCACATACAGGTACAGAGCAGACTAGTTATATAGAGCAGACTAGTTATATAGAGCAGACTAGTTATATAGAGCAGACTAGTTAAATAGAGCAGACTAGTTATATAGAGCAGACTAGTTATATAGAGCAGACTAGTTATATAGAGCAGACTAGTTATATAGAGCAGACTAGTTATATAGAGCAGACTAGTTATATAGAGCAGACTAGTTATATAGAGCAGACTAGTTATACAGAGCAGACTAGTTATATTCACATACAGGTACAGAGCAGACTAGTTATATAGAGCAGACTAGTTATATTCACATACAGGTACAGAGCAGACTAGTTATACAGAGCAGACTAGTTATACAGAGCAGACTAGTTATATTCACATACAGGTACAGAGCAGACTAGTTATACAGAGCAGACTAGTTATATAGAGCAGACTAGTTATATAGAGCAGACTAGTTATATAGAGCAGACTAGTTATATTCACATACAGGTACAGAGCAGACTAGTTATATAGAGCAGACTAGTTATATAGAGCAGACTAGTTATATAGAGCAGACTAGTTATATAGAGCAGACTAGTTATATTCACATACAGGTATAGAGCAGACTAGTTATACAGAGCAGACTAGTTATATTCACATACAGGTATAGAGCAGACTAGTTATACAGAGCAGACTAGTTATATTCACATACAGGTATAGAGCAGACTAGTTATAGAGCAGACTAGTTATATTCACATACAGGTACAGAGCAGACTAGTTATATAGAGCAGACTAGTTATACAGAGCAGACTAGTTATATTCACATACAGGTACAGAGCAGACTAGTTATATAGAGCAGACTAGTTATATAGAGCAGACTAGTTATATTCACATACAGGTATAGAGCAGACTAGTTATTCAGAGCAGACTAGTTATATTCACATACAGGTATAGAGATGAGCAGTTCATGTACCCTCCAGCTCCCTTCTAGGCTCATCCACATCAACTATTAAACCGTCTCCCCTGTGTCCCGCTGACAGACCACACAGCAAAGGGCCTCCAGCACAGAGAGAAGAGAAAGAGAGAGTGTTTGTGTGTTTGCATGCGCGTTTGTGTGTGTCCTGGTTACAGCCCACACTTCCCTGGCTTTGACAGAGGTCCTGGGAGTGAACAAGAGGTCAGAGAGCATCGCTATGAGAATTGAACGGGATCAGCATGACAGAGACAAACGACACTAGCGAGAGAGAGAGGGAGAGAGAGAGAGAGAGCTCAGTCAACCTGCACATGTCCTCTATGCCATTGTTATTGTCCATTGAATTGTTATTTTTACCGTTGATTATTGTTGTTACTGATTGTCCCCTTGCCAATCTTTATTATTCATATTTGAATTATGTTCAAATGTTGAATGTATCACTTCATCTCCAAAGTATGTTTTGGCAACATGTACATTGATACATCATGCCAATTAAATTGAAATGAGAGAGAGGTACAGTAGATCTAATGGTTAATAGTTTGATAGTGATAGTGTTTGCGTTAGTAATAGTATTGGTGATAGTGATAGTGTTTGTGATATTATTAGTGATAGTGCGTTTGTGACAGCATTAGCGACAGCATTAGCGACAGCATTAGCGACAGCATTAGCGACAGCATTAGTGACAGCATTAGCGGCAGTATGTTAGAGACCGTGTGTTAGTGAAAGTGTGTTAGTGACAGTGTGTTAGTGACAGTGTGTTAGTGACAGTGTGTTAGTGACAGTGTGTTAGTGACAGTGTGTTAGTGACAGTGTGTTAGTGATAGTGTGTTAGTGAAAGTGTGTTAGTGACAGTGTGTTAGTGACAGTGTGTTAGTGACAGTGTGTTAGTGACAGTGTGTTAGTGACAGTGTGTTAGTGACAGTGTGTTAGTGACAGTGTGTTAGTGACAGTGTGTTAGTGACAGTGTGTTAGTGACAGTGTGTTAGTGATAGTGTGTTAGCGGCAGTATGTTAGAGACCGTGTGTTAGTGAAAGTGTGTTAGTGATAGTATGTTAGTGACAGTGTGTTAGTGACAGTGTGTTAGTGATATTGTGTTAGTGACAGTGTGTTAGTGATAGTGTGTTAGTGATAGTGTGTTAGTGACAGTGTGTTAGTGACAGTGTGTTAGTGACAGTGTGTTAGTGACAGTGTGTTAGTGACAGTGTGTTAGTGACAGTGTGTTAGTGACAGTGTGTTAGTGACAGTGTGTTAGTGACAGTGTGTTAGTGACAGTGTGTTAGTGATAGCATTACTGATAGTGTTAATGATAGTATTAGTGGTAGTTTTAGTGATTGTGATAGTATTAGTGATATTATTAGTGATAGTATTGGTGATATTATTAGCGATAGTGTTAGTGATAGTATTAGTGGTAGTTTTAGTGATAGTATTAGTGATAGCGATAGTATTGGTGATATTATTAGTGATATTATTAGTGCTAGTATTAGTTATAGTGATATTATTAGTGCTAGTATTAGTGATATTATTAGCGATAGTGATAGTATTAGTGCTAGTATTAGTGATATTATTAGTGATAGTGATATTATTAGTGATAGTATTAGTGATATTATTAGTGATAGTGATATTATTAGTGATAGTGATATTATTAGTGATAGTGATATTATTAGTGATATTGATATTATTAGTGATAGTGATATTATTAGTGATATTGATATTATTAGTGATATTATTAGTGATATTATTAGCGATAGTGTTAGTGATAGTATTAGTGATAGTATTAGTGATAGTATTAGTGATAGTGATATTATTAGTGATATTATTAGTGATAGTATTAGTGATAGTGATATTATTAGTGATATTATTAGTGATAGTATTAGTGATAGTATTAGTGATAGTGATATTATTAGTGATATTATTAGTGATAGTATTAGTGATAGTGATATTATTAGTGATAGTGATATTATTAGTGATAGCGTTAGTGAGAGTTGCAGTTGTTAATGAGAACTTGTTCTCAAACTGACCTAAAGTGTTTAAATAAAGGTGAAATTAAAAAATAAAAGTGATAGTGTTATTGTGGAAGTGATAGTGTGTTCCACCTCACAGCTCCTAACTACTGTCACTGCCCTTAGCACCTACACACATAACAACACATAGATCTTAACATAGACACGCACACAATTTCTCTATAAGGGAAACACACACACACCCTGTGTGAGCTGTTGTTATCAGAGCTCTGCACGTTCTCTCTCCCCCATTGCTCTCTCTCTCCCCCATTGCTCTCTCTCACTCTCAAATCAAAGGGCTTTATTGGCATGGGAAACATACTTCCTCATTGCCAAAGGAAGTGAAATAGATAATAAACAAATAAAACCTGTACAGTAAACATTAACCTCGCTAAAGTTCCAAAAGAAGAAAGACATTTGAAATGTCATATTATTTGTATATACAGTGTTGTAATGATGTGCAAATAGTACAAACAGGAAATATTTACAATGGTGTTTGTTCTTCACTGGTTGCCCTTTTCTCGTGGCAACAGGTCACAAATCTTGCTGCTGTGATGGCACACTGTGGTATTTCACCCAGTAGATATGGGAGTTTATCAAAATTGGATTTGTTTTGGAATTCTTTGTGGGTCTGTGTAATCTGAGGGAAATATGTGTCTCTGATATGGTCATACATTTGGCAGGAGGTTAGGAAGTGTAGCTCAGTTTCCACCTCCTTTTGTGAGCAGTCAGCACAGAGCTTGTCTTCTCTTGAGAGCCAAGTCTGCCTTCTGAGTCTGTACATAGATTTCCTTAAGTCACAGTGGTCAAGTATTCTGCCACTGTGTACTCTCTGTTTAGGGCCAAATATCATTCTAGCTTGCTCTGTTTTTTTTGTAAATTCTTTCCAATGTACCAAACGTATTATTATTTGACCCTGCTGGTCATCTATGAACATTTGAACATCTTGGCCATGTTATAATGTGATACAGAATCGCTATTATTTTAAATTTCTAGACCTTATAGCAAGAACCACCTAGCCATCAGAAGCTAACCAGCTAATTAGCTACAAGCTATTTCGTCATTGTTAGCCACTGCTAGCGGCCTTTACCTTCTTCACAGGTACCAGCCCTTTTTTTTAACCTGGATAACACTCGCCAGCCTACCAGTAACGAACTGTCTCACCACTACAACGACGGATTCCTGTCGTAATCCCTGGACCATTCTCCTGATCTCCCCAGCTAGAGCTAGCACCCACGAGTTACCCAGTACCGAAGCTATCCCTGAGGCCCACCTCCCGGCCTACTCAGTTGTTCACCCAGACTCCACCCAAACAAGGCTAGAACCCACTACTCCACCGGATCCTTGCCGTAAGCTCTGAACCTTGGCACCGGATCACCGCTGCTACCGAGTGGCTATCGCACCCCTGCCCTTAATCTAGCACCAGTTAGCCGTGAGACAGGCGCATCTCCTGGATAGAAAACTAAATTACTACAACTACAATTCCTCTTTCACCATCTGGCTTGGATCCTTAGTCGAAATGGCGCCCCGCCGCACCACCACGACTGGTCTGCCGATGAATACTCCATCCGCTGTGCCTTCAACCGGCCTCCGTCGGAGCAGATGCTTCTACTAGCCCCTGGTTACTAACTTTAAATGCCGTGTCACCAGCGTGCTAGCGTAGTAATGACTACTCCGCGGCTTCCCTGTTCCATCGATTGCTGCCTCCTGGACCCTATGATCACTTGGCTACATAGCTGATGCCTGTCCATTAATCACGGTACACCATTCTTTTTATTTTATCTGTCGGCCCCAGCCGCGAACTCAGGCTCTGTTCGTAGTTAACCGACAGGCTCTGCCCATTTATCGCCATTTTACCTGTTGTTGTTTTAGCTGATTAGCTGTTGTTGTCTCACCCGTTGTTGTCTTAGTTAGCTCTCCAAATCAACACCTGTGATTGCTTTATGCATTGCTGTATGTCTCTCTCTGTTGTTTAGGTTAGTTATCATTGTTTTAGTTTACAATGGAGCCCCTAGTTCCACTCCTCATACCTCTGATACCTCCTTTGTCCCACCTCCCACACATGCGGTGACCTCACCCATTATAAACAGCTTATCCAGAGATACAACCTCACTTATCACTCAGTGCCTGGGCTTACCTCCGCTGTACCTGCACCCCACGATACCGTCTGCACATTATGCCCTGAATCTATTCTACCACGCCCAGAAATCTGCTCCTTTTATTCTCTGTCCCCAACGCACTAGGAGACCAGTTTTGATAGCCTTTAGCCGTACCCTCATCCTACTCCTCCTCTGTTCCTCGGGTGATGTGGAGGTAAACCCAGGCCCTGCGTGTCCCCAGGCACCCTCATTTGTTGACTTCTGTGATCGAAAAAACCTTGGTTTCATGCATGTCAACATCAGAAGCCTCCTCCCTAAGTTTGTTTTATTCACTGCTTTAGCACACTCCGCCAACCCGGATGTCCTTGCCGTGTCTGAATCCTGGAAGACCACCAACAATTCTGAGATGTCCATACCCAGCTACAACATTTTCCGTCAAGATAGAACTGCCGAAGGGGGAGGAGTTGCAATCTACTGCAGAGATTGACAGAACTTTGCAGGCTTACTTTCCAGATCTATACCCAAACAGTTTGAACTTCTCATTTTAAAAATGAACCTCTCCAGAAATAAGTCTCTCACTGTTGCCGCCTGCTATCGACCCCCCTCCGCTCCCAGCTGTGCCCTGGACACCATTTGTGAATTGATCATCCCCCCATCTAGCTTCAGAGTTTGATCTGTTAGGTGACCTAAACTGGGATATGCTTAACACGACGGCAGTCCTACAATCTGAGCTAGATGCCCTCAATCTCACACAAATTATCAAGGAACCCACCAGGTACAACCCTAAATCTGTAAACGTGGGCACCCTCATAGATAATCCTTTCCAAATTGTCCTCCAAATACACCTCTGCTGTTTTCAATCAGGATCTCAGCGATCACTGCCTCATTGCCTGTATCCGCTATGGTCCCGCGGTCAACCCCTCATCACTGTCAAACGCTCCCTAAAACACTTCTGCGAGCAGGCCTTTCTAATCGACCTGGCCCAGGTATCCTGGAAGGATATTGACCTCAACCCGTCAGTCGAGGATGCCTGGTCATTCTTTAAAAGTAATTTCCTCACCATCTTAGATAAGCATACCCCGTTCAAAAAAAAATGCAGAACCAAGAACAGATATAGCCCTTGGTTCACTCCAGACCTAACTGCCCTTGACCAGCACAAAAACATTCTGTGGCGCACTGCAATAGCATTGAGTAGTCCCCACGATATGCAACTGTTCAGGGAAGTCAGGGACCAATACACGTCAGTCAGGAAAGCAAAGGCTAGCTTTTTCAAGCAGAAATTCGCATCATGTAGCTCTAACTCCAGAAAGTTTTGGGACATTGTAAAGTCCATGGAGAACAAGTGCACCTCCTCCCAGCTATTATTCGCTCCTATGGACTATTTATTGCCTACCTCCTCATGCCTTTTGCACACACTGTATATAGACTTTCTTTTTTCTACTGTTGTCATGACGTTGGCCTCTGAGTATAGCAACCATCCCCCTCTCACTCTGCCTCCCCCCTTTCCTCCTTCAACTAGACTGCTGTGGTCAGAGGTCATAAATTCCTGTGAAGACCTCATGGACACACAGTTATAGAGAGAAGTTTTTCATGAAGACAAAGGAAATCCTTCCACCTCACAGAACTTGAGGTACGAACAAATGTAATGTTCCAGAGAAAGTGTAAAAGATCGGTAAAGAATCCAGCTGCGAACTGGTCCATTTGTCACAACTTGGGAAGCTCAAGAGAGACGGTGTGGCCACATTACCATAACGCTGTTTATATAATAGCCTCAGATATCAGGTTTACATCTAATTGTTGTATAAGATGAATGAGTGAGTATGATACTGTTTGTATAATTGTGTAATATGATTGTGGACTGTTTAATGAAGAAAAATACAATTCCCTTTTGAACTAAATCAGAGGACCGCCGCTGAGCCCAGTTAGGATCAGACATCCTGGGACAGCCTCTTTCTGCCATTCCGAATAAAACCCAACTTTGGGAAATTATCACCAGACCAAGCTTACCTCAATTACGAGATGGCTAAAGGTTGACAAATCTTTTAACCATACCACGTGGTTAAAGACTATCGATACCGACAGAATAAGAACAAGGCTTTGATTCAAATTACTAGTCTGCAGCTAGGAATTCGGAATCATTGAACGCGAAGAACGACAACCGCCGAAACATCCATTCTCTAACGAATGTCACTTTGAACTATCCCCTCTAACCAAGACAGAGAGAGGGAGGGCGAGAGACTGACAATTCTACGAAAGACACAAACTTTTCACCAGCGATCAAGACGACACACTGAGCGTAAATATATATATTGATTGCAATTGTTCGCGAATGAGTGAGTGTTCATGTGTAAAGGATTAGCATTTTAATTGTTATAATTATCACTCTGTAGTGACTTCTTAGTTGACCCCCACGTCTTTTTATCTAACAAGCCGCCATGCTGGTTCAGCCCACTAGGGCACATTCTCATTTCATTTCATGTAACCACATTTACCATGTTTGTTTGTTTATGCATTTCTGTGAATTACTTAGTTAGTAATAAATACATGATTTAAGACAATTGATGTATGGATGACTCATAGTGAAGACTGGGTTCGTGCAGATAACCAACAATTTCTGACGTTTGGAATGAGACTAACGTGAGGTAAAGTAAATCATTCATTCATTCGAAGACTAATTGATCAGATAAAATATCTGAAAAGTTATTTTAGGAAATAATAACTTTAATCTGAATATTTTTCCTTGGTGCCCCGATTTCATAGTTAATTAGTTACGTGATTAATCAGTTGATCGCATAGTAACTAATTACAGAGAATCTTTGATAAAAACTATCAGTTTTCAGTTAATGATAGTAAAGACATGACAGTGTTATTGACTTGTTTATTGTGTTATTGACTAGTTTATTGTGTTATTGACTTGTTTATTGTGTTATTGGCTTGTTTATTGTGTTATTGACTTGTTTATTGTGTTATTGACTTGTTTATTGTGTTATTGACTTGTTTATTGTGTTATTGACTTGTTTATTGTGTTATTGACTTGTTTATTGTGTTATTGACTTGTTTGTGTTATTGACTTGTTTGTGTTATTGACTTGTTTATTTTGTTATTGACTTGTTTATTGTGTTATTGACTTGTTTATTGTGTTGTTGACTTGTTTATTGTGTTATTGACTTGTTTATTGTGTTATTGACTTGTTTATTGTGTTATTGACTTGTTTATTGTGTTATTGACTTGTATATTGTGTTATTGACTTGTTTATTGTGTTATTGACTTGTATATTGTGTTATTGACTTGTTTATTGTGTTATTGACTTGTTTATTGTTTACTCCATGTGTAACTCTTGTGTTGTTGTCTGTTCACACTGCTATGCTTTATCTTGACCAGGTCGCAGTTGCAAATGAGAACTTGTTCTCAACTAGCCTACCTGGTTAAATAAAGGTGTTCTCAACTAGCCTACCTGGTTAAATAAAGGTGTTCTCAACTAGCCTACCTGGTTAAATAAAGGTGTTCTCAACTAGCCTACCTGGTTAAATAAAGGTGTTCTCAACTAGCCTACCTGGTTAAATAAAGGTGTTCTCAACTAGCCTACCTGGTTAAATAAAGGTGTTCTCAACTAGCCTACCTGGTTAAATAAAGGTGTTCTCAACTAGCCTACCTGGTTAAATAAAGGTGTTCTCAACTAGCCTACCTGGTTAAATAAAGGTGTTCTCAACTATCCTACCTGGTTAAATAAAGGTGTTCTCAACTAGCCTACCTGGTTAAATAAAGGTGTTCTCAACTAGCCTACCTGGTTAAATAAAGGTGTTCTCAACTATCCTACCTGGTTAAATAAAGGTGTTCTCAACTAGCCTACCTGGTTAAATAAAGGTGTTCTCAACTATCCTACCTGGTTAAATAAAGGTGTTCTCAACTAGCCTACCTGGTTAAATAAAGGTGTTCTCAACTAACCTACCTGGTTAAATAAAGGTGTTCTCAACTAGCCTACCTGGTTAAATAAAGGTGTTCTCAACTAGCCTACCTGGTTAAATAAAGGTGTTCTCAACTAGCCTACCTGGTTAAATAAAGGTTAAATAAAATAATAAAATAAATAATCTCCACCCAGCACAGCCAGAAGAGGACTGGCCACCCCTCATAGCCTGGTCCCTCTAGAGGTTTCTTCCTAGGTTCGGGCCTTTCTAGTTTTTCCTAGCCACCGTGCTTCTACACCTGCATTGCTTGCTGTTTGGGGTTTTAGGCTGGTTTTCTGTACAGAACTTTGAGACATCAGCTGATGTAAGAAGGGCTTTATAAATACATTTGATTTGATTTTGTCAAGTACAAATATTTTTGTTTTCTCAAGATTTGGTTGGGTCTAATTGTGTTGCTGTCCTGGGGCTCTGTGGGGTCTGTGTTTGTGAACAGAGCCCCAGGACCAGCTTGCTTAGGGGACTCTTCTCCAGGTTAATTTCTCTGTAGGTGATGGCTTTGTTATGGAAGGTTTGGGAATCGCTTCCATTTTAGATGGTTGTAGAATTTAACATCTCTTTTCTGGATTTTGATAATTAGTGGGTATCGGCCTAATTCTGCTCTGCGTGCATTATTTGGTGTTTTACGTTGTAAACAGAGGATATTTTTTGCAGAATTCTTCTCTCTCTGCTCACACACCTCTCTATGAGTTGTTCCAGTGCTGGTTCGGCTCTTTGCAAAACGCCACACGGTTAGGAAAGTTCATCAGGCTCCCTGTGCTGCTTGGTGCCAAACTTCTCCATTAGAGAGTGTCTGTGTGTGTGTCTGCGTGTCTGTGTGTGTGTGTGTTTGTGTCTGTGTGTGTGTGTCTGTCTGTGTGTGTGTGTCTGTCTGTCTGTGTGTCTGTCTGTGTGTGTGTCTGTGTGTCTGTCTGTGTGTCTGTGTGTGTGGGATGCATTTCTGTAGGTTACATCAGCCGGTGTCTGCAACAACAACAACAGCCTCCACCCCTGGGTCCAGCTGGAGGACGACAGGCTGCCAACACAATAGTCACACTGAGGACATTTACCAGGAAATTGCATGTGTAGCAGCACAGAGGGATCCTAAAGAGAGAGAGTGAATGATGACTGTAATATATTTTCTGTGGTGATAATGGTGAAGCTGTGATTTATGTAAATAGCCCAAAGCAGGGACACACTTTCACAGAACACTACAAAACACAGATTCTCTATTTTCTTCCATCTCGCTCTCCTCTCGCCATCCAGGGTTGATACCGGATGATGAGTCATCAGAGAAGAGGAGTGCAGGGAGCGAGGGGAGGGAGGGAGCGAGGGGAGGGAGGGAGCGAGGGGAGGGAGGGAGGGAGCGAGGGAAGGGAGGGCGGGAGCGAGGGGAGGGAGGGAGGGAGCGAGGGAAGGGAGGGCGGGAGCGAGGGGAGGGAGGGAGGGAGGGGAGGGAGAGAGCGAGGGGAGGGAGGGAGCGAGGGGAGGGAGGGAGCGAGGGAAGGGAGGGAGCGAGGGAAGGAGCGAGGGCAGGAGGTGTGATTCTCACTGTTAGACTGAATCATATCTCTACTCTAGTCACTTCACTGTAGATCTGCCCTGGGACCTACAACACTATCTGCACAAACAGTTACAATATGTCACCTCATTGAACCTTAAGGGTGTTTTACACCAAATCCGTTTTCTTTCATTAATACAAGCACGTCTTTTTAATGACGCCATTCACATCAATTCTGAAATATCGTCAACTATTTATTAGGAACAGGATCAATTCTTTAGTCTTTTCTGTAGAACTGAAGATGGAAGCATTATATTTAAGCAATAATGCTGACTAATAAACGACTGACTAATAACGCAACGCGGAGCCCTGGCAAAATACCACACGCCCTCAGGCCTTTACTGTTTAAATATCTCCAGTTCTACACATGTGTCAACGCCAGACAGACAGATGGAGGCGCAGAAATAACAAAGCCATAGAATCAAATGAAATATTGAACAAAATTACAATCCAAATAAGCAATCCATAGTGAAGTGTGATTGCACAAGCCCTAACGTCCATCAATTAGAGGCACATCAGAGTGAGATAAATGGAGAAATGGAAAAAGGGAGAGAGAGAAATTGAGAGAGAGAGAGAAATGGAGTGAGAGAGAGAGAAATGGAGTGAGTGAGAAATGGAGTGAGAGAGAGAGATGGAGAGCGAAATGGAGAGAGAGAGAGAAATGGAGAGAGGGAGAGAAATGGAGAGAGAGAAATGGAGAGAGAGAAATGGAGAGAGAGAAAAACAGAGAGAGAGAAAAATGGAGAGAGAAATGGAGAGGGAGATAAATGGAGAGAGGGAGAGCGAAATGGAGAGAGGGAGAGCGAAATGGAGAGAGGGAGAGCGAAATGGAGAGAGGGAGAGCGAAATGGAGAGAGGGAGAGCGAAATGGAGAGAGGGAGAGCGAAATGGAGAGAGGGAGAGCGAAATGGAGAGAGGGAGAGCGAAATGGAGAGAGGGAGAGCGAAATGGAGAGAGGGAGAGCGAAATGGAGAGAGGGAGAGCGAAATGGAGAGAGGGAGAGCGAAATGGAGAGAGGGAGAGCGAAATGGAGAGAGGGAGAGAGAGAAATGGAGAGAGGGAGAGAGAGAAATGGAGAGAGGGAGAGAGAGAAATGGAGAGAGGGAGAGAGAGAAATGGAGAGAGGGAGAGAGATAAATGGAGAGAGGGAGAGAGAGCGATACAGAGAAGGAAATCAGAGCCAAAGCAGCAATAATTCTACTTTAGGGCTCAGAGGAAGAGGTGGTGAATTAGCCAATAACACACGGCTCCAGATTTAGCAGCAATAATTCTACTTTAGGGCTCAGAGGAAGAGGTGGTGAATTAGCCAATAACACACGGCTCCAGATTTAGCAGCAATAATTCTACTTTAGGGCTCAGAGGAAGAGGTGGTGAATTAGCCAATAACACACGGCTCCAGATTTAGCAGCAATAATTCTACTTTAGGGCTCAGAGGAAGAGGTGGTGAATTAGCCAATAACACACGGCTCCAGATTTAGCAGCAATAATTCTACTTTAGGGCTCAGAGGAAGAGGTGGTGAATTAGCCAATAACACACGGCTCCAGATTTAGCAGCAATAATTCTACTTTAGGGCTCAGAGGAAGAGGTGGTGAATTAGCCAATAACACACGGCTCCAGATTTAGCAGCAATAATTCTACTTTAGGGCTCAGAGGAAGAGGTGGTGAATTAGCCAATAACACACGGCTCCAGATTTAGCAGCAATAATTCTACTTTAGGGCTCAGAGGAAGAGGTGGTGAATTAGCCAATAACACACGGCTCCAGATTTAGCAGCAATAAGTGCCGTGTCATACAGCATGTCGGAGCAATTTCCCCTCTCAATCTGTGAGAGCAATCATCTCTTTAATTGGCTGAGTAATTAGGCCTTTAATTGTCCCTCAAACAGCCCCTGCTGACAGGCAGAGATCACAGTGACAGACCAAAATGGCTGCCATGCGGAACACAGTGCTGGACACAATATGGCTGCCATGCGGAACACAGTGCTGGATACAATATGGCTGCCGCGTCAGCCAACCCCACCAGCATGAGTGATGTGAATTTGACTGAGTATTTTATTTGTCAGTTTATAAAGCCTCTCCTTTCTTCCTCCAGACCTGTATGAGGCCCCTGAGTTCTCTCTCCAGTAGCCTGGCCTGTCCGTCTGGCCTTGGCTGTGTGAGAGAGTGCATGAGTGTGGGAGAGTAGGGGTGATTGAGTGTGTTGTGTTCGAGTCCGAGGACCTGTGTGACTGTGTAGATATCCAGGGTTAGAGGTACAGGGAGATAATGTGCTGATGAGGGACATTCCAAACATCAGACAGGTCTGAGGCAGAGAGAACTGAGGGAGGATGAGGTGTGTGTAGCAGCCAAATAAACTTTGGGAGGAGAGGGTGTGAGTGGTGGCTTTCCTGTGGAAAACAGAAGCCTGCCAGTGGGGTCAAAGGGCATGAGGGCAGGGGAGAGGCACTATCCTCTTCTTATGGGACACAGGTGCACCCTCTGTGTGTGAGAATGTGTGTGTGTGTGTACTGGTGTGTTAACCCCACTTGAGAGCTGATCATTTCTGTGTGTGTGTGTGTGTGTGTGTGTGTGTGTGTGTGTGTGTGTGTGTGTGTGTGTGTGTGTGTGTTAGTGTGTTAACCCCACTTGAGAGCTGATAATTTCTGTGTGTGTGTGTGTGTGTGTATATACGGTTGCGTATGTGTGAGCGGTAGGTGACCTGAGAACTGATGATTCTCTGCGAGGAGCGTTCGATGTTGGCAGGCAGGCCGAAAAACGCTGGCCGGTCGTCTTCTGGAAGATTCTCTATCACACCACGATAGTCCTGAACACACAAACACACACACAGAGTTAAACGACTGACAGGGATGGTGTGTGTGTGTGTGTGTGTGTTTGTGTCTGTATAGTCTCACCAGTATGGAGCAGGAGTTGGGCAGGCTGATCTGAGAGGGGAAGGTGTGGCCTCTCTTGCTGCGTTGGTTGTGATTGGCTGAGGCAGAGAGGAGGCGTGAGGAGAAGAACTGTTCCAGGTAGGAGCGGAGGATCTTCAGGTCACATGGGTTGTCTATCCTGCCTCCATAGATGGCATTCTCCAACAGACCATGGACAAACTCCCACTGGAACACCTTACCACCATCAAACAGACGGTCGATGATCTCAAAGCCAGCCCGCAGATCAGACAGAGAGAACTCATAGAATTTAGTCCATCCCTAGAACAGAACATTAGAACCAGACAGAGACATAGTCATGAAAACTTAGTCCATCCCTAGAACCCCAGAGAACAGAACATTAAAACTTAGTCCATCCCTAGAACCCCAGAGAACAGAACATTAAAACGTAGTCCATCCCTAGAATCCCAGAGAACAAAACATTAGAACCACAGACAGAGAGAACAGAACATTGGAACCACAGACAGAGAGAACAGAACATTAGAACCACAGACAGAGAGAACAGAACATTGGAACCACAGACAGAGAGAACAGAACATTAGAACTCGAGACGAGAGAGAACATGACAGAAACCAAATAGAGCGACTGTCAGGAATAAACTCAGCCTCTGTATCCAAGATAACTGTCACCTTGCTGAGACACTGCAGTGGCACTTCAGGCATCAACATGAAGTAGCATCTGAAAAGAACATGAAGTAGCATCTGAAAGGACCATGAAGTAGCATCTGAAAGGACCATGAAGTAGCATCTGAAAGGAACATGAAGTAGCATCTGAAAGGAACATGAAGTAGCATCTGAAAGGAACATGAAGTAGCATCTGAAAGGACCATGAAGTAGCATCTGAAAGGACCATGAAGTAGCATCTGAAAGGAACATGAAGTAGCATGTGAAAGGAACATGAAGTAGCATGTGAAAGGAACATGAAGTAGCATCTGAAAGGAACATGAAGTAGCATCTGAAAGGAACATGAAGTAGCATCTGAAAGGACCATGAACTAGCATCTGAAAGGAACATGAAGTAGCATCTGAAAGGACCATGAAGTAGCATCTGAAAGGAACATGAAGTAGCATCTGAAAGGAACATGAAGTAGCATCTGAAAGGACCATGAGGTAGCATCTGAAAGGACCATGAAGTAGCATCTGAAAGGAACATGAAGTAGCATCTGAAAGGAACATGAAGTAGCATCTGAAAGGACCATGAAGTAGCATCTGAAAGGAACATGAAGTAGCATCTGAAAGGAACATGAAGTAGCATCTGAAAGGAACATGAAGTAGCATGTGAAAGGAACATGAAGTAGCATCTGAAATGACCATGAAGTAGCATCTGAAAGGAACATGAAGTAGCATCTGAAAGGACCATGAAGTAGCATCTGAAAGGACCATGAAGTAGCATCTGAAAGGACCATGAAGTAGCATCTGAAAGGAACATGAAGTAGCATCTGAAAGGTCCATGAAGTAGCATCTGAAAGGACCATGAAGTAGCATCTGAAAGGAACATGAAGTAGCATCTGAAAGGAACATGAAGTAGCATCTGAAAGGACCATGAAGTAGCATCTGAAAGGAACATGAAGTAGCATCTGAAAGGAACATGAAGTAGCATCTGAAAGGAACATGAAGTAGCATCTGAAAGGAACATGAAGTAGCATCTGAAAGGAACATGAAGTAGCATCTGAAAGGAACATGAAGTAGCATCTGAAAGGACCATGAAGTAGCATCTGAAAGGACCATGAAGTAGCATACATAGTCAGTGTGTACTGCAGAAGGTAAATGGCATTCAGACACGAGGAGAGAGAGGACACTATTTAAACCCTCGCCTGGAGGGGTCCTCAAAGCTCCATACTCCACCAGTCTAATTGACAGAGCTAGCATCAGTATTCAGATCAGTCTTAAACAGCCACATCATGCTAGTCTAGCAGCTGAAAACATCAGTGTGTGATATGGCATGCATGAGCCTGTGGGACCAGAAACAGTGTGATGTGGGAGCCTGAGGGACCAGATATAGTGTGATGTGGGAGCCTGTGGGACCAGATATAGTGTGATGTGAGATATGGGAGCGTGTGGGACCAGAGATAGTGTGATGTGGGAGACTGTGGGACCAAATATAGTGTGATGAGCGTGTGGGACCAGAGACAGTTTGATGTGGGAGCCTGTGGGACCAGATATAGTGTGATGTGAGATGTGGGACCAGAGACAGTGAGATGTGGGAGCCTGTGGGACCAGAGAGAGTGAGATGTGGGAGCCTGTGGGACCAGAGACAGTGAGATGTGGGAGACTGTGGGACCAGGGACAGTGACATGTGGGAGCCTGTGGGACCAGAGACAGTGTGATGTGGGAGCCTGTGGGACCAGAGACAGTGTGATGTGGGAGCCTGTGAGACCAGAGACAGTGTGATGTGGGAGCCTGTGGGACCAGAGACAGTGTGATGTGGGAGCCTGTGGGACCAGAGACAGTGAGATGTGGGAGACTGTGGGACCAGGGACAGTGACATGTGGGAGCCTGTGGGACCAGAGACAGTGTGATGTGGGAGCCTGTGGGACCAGAGACAGTGTGATGTGGGAGCCTGTGAGACCAGAGACAGTGTGATGTGGGAGCCTGTGGGACCAGAGACAGTGTGATGTGGGAGCCTGTGGGACCAGAGACAGTGTGATGTGGGAGCCTGTGGGACCAGAGACAGTGTGATGTGGGAGCCTGTGGGACCAGAGACTGTGTGATGTGGGAGCCTGTGGGACCAGAGACAGCGTGATGTGGGAGCCTGTGGGACCAGATATAGTGTGATGTGAGATATGGGAGCCTGTGGGACCAGAGACAGTGTGATGTGGGAGCCTGTGGGACCAAATATAGTGTGATGTGAGACATGGGAGCCTGTGGGACCAGAGACAGTGTGATGTGGGAGCCTGTGGGACCAGAGACAGTGTGATGTGGGAGCCTGTGGGACCAGAGACAGTGTGATGTGGGAGCCTGTGGGACCAGAGACAGTGTGATGTGGGAGCCTGTGGGACCAGAGACTGTGTGATGTGGGAGCCTGTGGGACCAAATATAGTGTGATGTGGGAGACTGTGGGACCAAATATAGTGTGATGAGCGTGTGGGACCAGATATAGTGTTTTGTGGGAGCCTGTGGGACCAGAGACAGTGTGATGTGGGAGCCTGTGGGACCAGAGACAGTGAGATGTGGGAGCCTGTGGGACCAGATATAGTGTTTTGTGGGAGCCTGTGGGACCAGAGACAGTGTGATGTGGGAGCCTGAGGGACCAGATATAGTGTGATGTGGGAACCTGTGGAACCAGATATAGTGTGATGTGGGAGCCTGTGGGACCAGAGACAGTGTGATGTGGGAGCCTGTGGGACCAGAGACAGTGAGATGTGGGAGCCTGTGGGACCAGAGACAGTGTGATGTGGGAGCCAGTGGGACTAGAGAGAGTGTGATGTGGGAGCCTGTGGGACAAAATATAGTGTGATGAGCGTGTGGGACCAGAGACAGTTTGATGTGGGAGCCTGTGGGACCAGATATAGTGTGATGTGAGATGTGGGACCAGAGACAGTGTGATGTGGGAGCCTGTGGGACCAGAGACAGTGTGATGTGAGATGTGGGACCAGAGACAGTGAGATGTGGGAGCCTGTGGGACCAGAGACAGTGTGATGTGGGAGCCTGTGGGACCAGAGACAGTGTGATGTGGGAGCCAGTGGGACTAGAGACAGTGTGATGTGGGAGCCTGTGGGACCAGAGACAGTGTGATGTGGGAGCCTGTGGGACCAGAGACAGTGAGATGTGGGAGCCTGTGGGACCAGAGACAGTATGATATCAGCACACTGTAAGGTTCTAAGTGTAGTCAGACTCTGATACAGTTAAGATGTGTGGCGAGATGCATTATCTTTACCACTCAGCCAAAATAACCCTGACTCACCTCCAACACGCAGATCCCTACAGGGGATGTTAATGTGTTGATATTCATATCAGGATCATTGCCTTCATTGTTATTCAGAGTTATGTGTCGCTGTGTGTTAACCTACTGAGGGGTTATTGATGGACGGAAAATCCTATATCAAATCAGCCACATGCTGGGACAATATAGGCAAATGCACACATCTACTTTAGCGCAAAATGCAGGGAGGGTAAGTGGTGCCGATTAAATACATCTGTGAAACCACATCTGACTGATGCTCTTCTCTTCTCTTAACCTGGTACAAGCCCCTTCTGTGACGAGACTGATGAGCATTAACATGGTACAAGCCCCGTCTGTGACGAGACTGATGAGCATTAACATGGTACAAGCCCCGTCTGTGACGAGACTGATGAGCATTAACATGGTACAAGCCCAGTCTGTGACGAGACTGATGAGCATTAACATGGTACAAGCCCCGTCTGTGACGAGACTGATGAGCATTAACATGGTACAAGCCCCTTCTGTGACGAGACTGATGAGCATTAACATGGTACAAGCCCCGTCTGTGACAAGACTGATGAGCATTAACATGGTACAAGCCCCGTCTGTGACGAGACTGATGAGCATTAACATGGTACAAGCCCCGTCTGTGACGAGACTGATGAGCATTAACATGGTACAAGCCCCGTCTGTGACAAGACTGATGAGCATTAACATGGTACAAGCCCCGTCTGTGACGAGACTGATGAGCATTAACATGGTACAAGCCCCGTCTGTGACGAGACTGATGAGCATTAACATGGTAGAAGCCCCGTCTGTGACGAGACTGATGAGCATTAACATAGTACAAGACCCGTCTGTGACGAGACTGATGAGCATTAACATGGTACAAGCCCCGTCTGTGACGAGACTGATGAGCATTAACATGGTACAAGCCCCGTCTGTGACGAGACTGATGAGAATTAACATGGTACAAGCCCCGTCTGTGACAAGACTGATGAGCATTAACATGGTACAAGCCCCGTCTGTGATGAGACTGATGAGCATTAACATGGTACAAGCCCCGTCTGTGACAAGACTGATGAGCATTAACATGGTACAAGCCCCGTCTGTAACGAGACTGATGAGCATTAACATGGTACAAGCCCCGTCTGTGACGAGACTGATGAGCATTAACATGGTACAAGCCCCGTCTGTGACAAGACTGATGAGCATTAACATGGTACAAGCCCCGTCTGTGACGAGACTGATGAGCATTAACATGGTACAAGCCCCGTCTGTGACGAGACTGATGAGCATTAACATGGTACAAGCCCCGTCTGTGACGAGACTGATGAGCATTAACATGGTACAAGCCCCGTCTGTGACGAGACTGATGAGCATTAACATGGTACAAGCCCCGTCTGTGATGAGACTGATGAGCATTAACATGGTACAAGCCCCGTCTGTGACGAGACTGATGAGCATTAACATGGTACAAGCCCCGTCTGTGATGAGACTGATGAGCATTAACATGGTACAAGCCCCATCTGTGATGAGACTGATGAGCATTAACATGGTACAAGCCCCGTCTGTGATGAGACTGATGAGCATTAACATGGTACAAGCCCCGTCTGTGATGAGACTGATGAGCATTAACATGGTACAAGCCCCGTCTGTGATGAGACTGATGAGCATTAACATGGTACAAGCCCCGTCTGTGATGAGACTGATGAGCATTAACATGGTACAAGCCCCGTCTGTGCGGATGGAAATGAATGTGTGTGTGTGTGTGTGTCACCAGTGTTAGTTGATGTGGTCGTCTTGCCTCAGTGATCTCCACTCTGCAGTTACAGCCACTGTCCTCTGATTGAGATGGCAAGGGGTTAGGCTCACACTACAGACCAGTGTGTGTGTGTGTGTGTGTGTGTGTGTGTGTGTGTGTGTGTGTGTGTGTGTGTGTGAGAATACCATGCTTGATTGAGCTCTCATCCTCTTGTGTACTGTAGTTCCATGCTTCTGCACATGGCTGATGAGAGCGAGGTCAAAATAACAAGGAACCAAACACAGTGCTATTTAACACAGAGGTTAGTAGACAATAAAAAAGCTTTATTCTCATCCTAACCTCCCTCCCTCAGTCTCCCTCCCTACCCCGTCTACCTCCCTCCCTCCGTCTATCTGTCTCCCTCCCTTTGTCTGTCTCTCCCTCTGTCTCTGCATGAGTGGTTCTGTTCTCCAGGGGGATGGAGAGAGGGAGGGAGGGAGGCTGTGGGTGAGGCTGGTGATGAGGCTGGTGATGAGGCTGGTGATGAGGCTGGTGATGAGGCTGGTGATGAGGCTGTGGGTGAGGCTGTGGGTGATGATACTGTGGGTGAGACTGGGGATGAGTTTGTGGATGAGACTGTGGACGAGTCTGGGGGAGAGGTGGTGGATGATGCTGTGGACGAGGATGTGGGTGAGGCTGGGGATGAGGCTGTGGGTGAGGCTGGGGATGAGGCTGTGGCGTGTGTGAGAGGATTAGTAATTAGTCTGATCATGTTCCAGTATGATGATAATTAACCTATCTAATATTACACACACAGAGAAAGAAACAGAGAGAGAGAAACAGAGACAGAGAGAAAGAGAGAGAGAAACAGAGAGAGAGAAAGAGAGACAGAGAGAAACAGAGACAGAGAGAAACAGAGACAGAGAGAAAGAGAGAGAGAGAAACAGAGACAGAGAGAAAGAGAGAGAGAGAACAGAGACAGAGAGAAACAGAGACAGAGAAACAGAGACAGAGAGAAACAGAGACAGAGAGAAACAGAGACAGAGAAACAGAGACAGAGAGAAACAGAGACAGAGAAACAGAGACAGAGAGAAAGAGAGAGAGAGAAACAGAGACAGAGAGAAACAGAGACAGAGAGAAACAGAGACAGAGAGAAAGAGAGAGCGAGAAACAGAGACAGAGAGAAAGAGAGAGAGAGAAACAGAGACAGAGAGAAACAGAGACAGAGAGAAACAGAGACAGAGAAACAGAGACAGAGAGAAACAGAGACAGAGAGAAACAGAGACAGAGAGAAACAGAGACAGAGAGAAAGAGAGAGAGAGAAACAGAGACAGAGAGAAACAGAGACAGAGAGAAACAGAGACAGAGAGAAAGAGAGACAGAGAAACAGAGACAGAGAGAAACAGAGACAGAGAGAAACAGAGACAGAGAGAAACAGAGACAGAGAAACAGAGAGAGAAACAGAGAGAGAAACAGAGACAGAGAGAAACAGAGACAGAGAGAAACAGAGACAGAGAGAAACAGAGACAGAGATAAACAGAGACAGAGAAACAGAGACAGAGAGAAACAGAGACAGATAAACAGAGACAGAGAGAAACAGAGACAGAGAGAAACAGAGACAGAGAGAGACAGAGAAACAGAGACAGAGAGAAACAGAGATAGAGAGAAACAGAGACAGAGAGAAACAGAGACAGAGAGAAAGAGAGAAACAGAGTCAGAGAGAAACAGAGACAGAGAGAAACAGAGACAGAGAGAAACAGAGACAGAGAAACAGAGACAGAGAGAAACAGAGACAGAGAGAAACAGAGACAGAGAAACAGAGAGAGAAACAGAGAGAGAAACAGAGATAGAGAGAAACAGAGACAGAGAGAAACAGAGACAGAGAGAAACAGAGACAGAGAGAAACAGAGACAGAGATAAACAGAGACAGAGATAAACAGAGACAGAGAAACAGAGACAGAGAGAAACAGAGACAGATAAACAGAGACAGAGAGAAACAGAGACAGAGAGAGACAGAGAAACAGAGACAGAGAGAAACAGAGATAGAGAGAAACAGAGACAGAGAGAAACAGAGACAGAGAGAAACAGAGACAGAGAGAAACAGAGACAGAGATATACAGAGACAGAGAAACAGAGACAGAGAGAAACAGAGACAGATAAACAGAGACAGAGAGAAACAGAGACAGAGATAAACAGAGACAGAGAAACAGAGACAGAGAGAAACAGAGACAGATAAACAGACAGAGAGAAACAGAGACAGAGAGAAACAGAGACAGAATTGAACAGAGACAGAGAGAGACAGAGAACAGAGACAGAGAGAAACAGAGATAGAGAGAAACAGAGACAGAGAGAAAGAGACAGAGAACAGACAGAGAGAACAGAGACAGAGAGAAACAGAGACAGAGAGAAACAGAGACAGAGAGAAACAGAGACAGAGAGAAACAGAGACAGAGAGAAACAGAGACAGAGAAACAGAGAGAGAAACAGAGACAGAGAAACAGAGACAGAGAGAAACAGAGAGAGAGAAACAGAGACAGAGAGACAGAGAGAAACAGAGACAGAGAAACAGAGAGAGAGAAACAGAGAGAGAGAAACAGAGACAGAGAGAAACAGAGACAGAGAGAAACAGAGACAGAGAAACAGAGATAGAGAGAAACAGAGACAGAGAGAAACAGAGACAGAGATAGAGAGAAACAGAGAGAGAGAAAGCAGTGGAATGAAGAGTGACGTGAGAAGAAGAGGTAGCAGAGATAGGGAGGGGGAGAGATAAGGAGATATAGGGAGGGGGAGAGATAGGGAGAGATAGGGAGGGGGAGAGATAGGGAGAGCAGAATTTAATTAATAACTCTGGATGGATCCCTGGTTCCTTCTCATGTCGGTGTATTTAATTGGTGTGTTAATTATGTGTTCAGTCCCCGATGGCTATAAATACACAACCTAATTATAGCCATCACTAAAACATCTGTGTCATCTTGGCTCTCCATAGTGCTTTTAGTCCTGCTGTGTAGGTATGTACAGTATGTGTGTACGTGGGAACACAGGTGTGTGTATATTAGCGTGTGTGTATATTAGCCAGCATGGGGGGGGGTTGTAAATGAGGCAGCCCCTGGTCCTGAGTGTGCTGGTCCTGAGTGTGCTGGTCCTGAGTGTGCTGGTCCTGAGTGTGCTGGTCCTGAGTGTACTGGTCCTGAGTGTACTGGTGTTAACATGCTGTAGCTGGTAAAGCTGCTACAGAGTACAGTGGAGCAGTGAGAGTGCAGTGAGAGTGCAGTGAGAGGGCAGCATCTCCCTGTAGACTGGAGAGTAGAAGCACGCTAGTGTTCTTTATGAGCACACAGAGAGTAGAAGCACACTAGTGTTCTTTATGAGCACACAGAGAGTAGCAGCACACTAGTGTTCTTTATGAGCACACAGAGAGTAGAAGCACGCTAGTGTTCTTTATGAGCACACAGAGAGTAGAAGCACGCTAGTGTTCTTTATGAGCACACAGAGAGTAGAAGCACGCTAGTGTTCTTTATGAGCACACAGAGAATAGAAGCACGCTAGTGTTCTTTATGAGCACATAGACAACATTCCCAGGCTCTGCTGATGGCTGTGTGACTGCAGAGACCACAGAGACACAGAGAGCATGTTTCAAAAGGGTCAGGTTATACACACACTGTAAACACACATCAGTGGGGCTGCTCTAGTGGGCCACAACAGTCCCAGGGCATGATGAAACATGGCGGTGATCACCTTAGCAATCTCACTGGAATAAAATACCTCCTCCATTCCTGTCATTATTGAAAGAGATTGTCATATCTCAAAATAGGGTTACTTAATGTTAGATCCCTCACTTCCAAGGCAGTTATTGTCAATGAACTAATCACTGATCATAATCTTGATGTGATTGGCCTGACTGAAACATGGCTTAAGCCTGATGAATTTTCTGTGTTAAATTAGGCTTCACCTCCTGGTTACACTCGTGACCATATCCCCCGTGCATCCCGCAAAGGCAGAGGTGTTGCTAACATTACGATGGCAAATTTCAATTTACAAAAAAAAAAAGACTGCGTTTTTTTTGTCTTTTGAGCTTCTAGTCATGAAATCTATGCAGCCTACTCAATCACTTTTTATAGCTACTGTTTACAGGCCTCCTGGGCCATATACAGCGTGCCTCACTGATTTCCCTGAATTTCTAATCGGACCTTGTAGTCATAGCAGATAATATTCTAATCTTTGGTGACTTTAATATTCACATGGAAAAGTCCACAGACCCACTCCAAAAGGATTTCGGAGCCATCATCGACTCAGTGGGTTTTGTCTAACATGTCTCCGGACCTACTCACTAACACAGTCATACTCTGGACCTAGTTGTGTCCCGCAGAATAAATATTGTGGATCTTAATGTTTTTCCTCATAATCCTGGACTATCGGACCACCATTTTATTACGTTTGCAAACGCAAAATGGATTAAGGACAACAAAGTCAAGGTATTGGAGTGGCCATCACAAAGCCCCGACCTCAATCCTATAGAAAATTTGTGGGCAGAACTGAAAAAGCTGGATGAAATAAATAAAAGCTGAAATAAATCTCTCTCTACTATTATTCTGACATTTCACAGTCTTATAATAAAGTGGTGATCCTAACTGACCTCAAGACAGGGAATTTTTAGGATTAAAGGTCAGCAATTTGAGTTGAAATGTATTTGGCTAAGGTGTATGTAAACGGTAACCGAGGAACTTAATTTAACCTTGTGTAATACTCTAGATGCAGTTGCACCCCTAAAAACAAAAACCATTTGTCACAAGAAACTAGCTCCCTGGTATACAGAAAATACCCGAGCCTTGAAGCTTCCAGAAAATTGGAACGGAAACGGCGCTCCACCAAACTGGAAGTTTCCCGATTAGCTTGGAAAGACAGTAACAAAGATCCCTCACTGCTGCTCCATCTGATTTTTCCAACTTAATTGAGGAGAATAAGAACGATCCTAAATGTATTTTTGATACAGTCACAAAGCTAACTAAAAAGCAGCATTCCACAAGAGAGGATGGCTTTCACTTTAGTTCTGATAAATTCATGAACATCTTCGACGAAAAGATCATGATCATTAGAAAGCAAATTACGGACTCCTATTTAAATCTGCGTATTCCTCCAAAGCTTAGTTGTCCGGAGTCTGCACAACTCGGGCAGGACCTAGGATCAAGGGAGACACTCAAGTGTTTTAGTACTATATCTCTTGACACAATGATGAAAGTAGTCATGTCCTCTAAACCTTCAAGCTGCATACTGGACCCTATTCCAACTAAACTACTGAAAGAGCTGCTTCCTGTGCTTGGCCCTCCTATGCTGAACATAATAAATGGCTCTCTATCCACCGGATGTGTACCAAACTCACTAAAAGTGGCAGTAATAAAGCATCTCTTGAAAAAGCCAAACCTTGACCCAGAAAATATAAAAATCTATTGGCCTGTTCAAATCTCCCATTCTTCTCAAAGACTTTAGAAAAAGCTGTTGCGCAGCAACTCACTGCCTTCCTGAAGACAATGTATACGAAACGCTTCAGTCTGGTTTTAGACCCCATCATAGCACTGAGACAGCACTCGTGAAGGTGGTAAATTACCTTTTAATGGCATCAGACCGAGGCTCTGCATCTGCCCTCGTGCTCCTAGACCTTAGTGCTGCTTTTGATACCATCGATCACCACATTCTTTTGGAGAGATTGGAAACCCAAATTGGTCTACACGGACAAGTTCTGTCCTGGTTTAGATCTTATCTGTGGGAAAGATATCAGTTTGTCTCTGTGGACGGTTTGTCCTCTGTATTCCTCAAGGTTCCGTTCACTATATATTTTACCTCTTGGTGATGTCATTCGGAAACATGTTAACTTTCACTGCTATGCAGACGATAGACAGCTGTACATTTCGATGAAACATGGTGAAGCCCCAAAATTACCCTCCATGGAAGCCTGTGTTTCAGACAGGAAGTGGATGCCGGCAATCTTTTACTTTTACACTCGGACAAAACAGAGATGGTAGTACTAGGTCCCAAGAAATAAAGATATCGTCTGTTGGATCTGACAATTCATCTTGATGGTTGCACAGTCGTCTCAAATCAAACTGTAAAGGACCTCGGCGTTACTCTGGACCCTGATCTCTCTTTTTTGTCATTTACATTTTTTTACTCCCTTTTCTCCCCAATTTCGTGGTATCCAATTGTTAGTAGTTACTAGGTAGCCTTTCTAGGTAGTTTTTCTTAGCTACCATGCTTCTACATCTGTATTGCTTGCTGTTTGAGGTTTTAGGCTGGGTTTTGGTACAGCACTTTGTGACATTGGCTAATGTAAAAAGTGCTTCATAAATACATTTGATTGATTGATTGATGGGAGCTGTAGTATGTCATTAATCGGAGGCACGGGTATGACTCCAGGGAAATGTAGTTTACATAGCGGTGAGCACTTTATTTCCTGGGGGATGTAGTTTTAAAGTGCTGGGGTCCCTGGGGGATATAGTTTATTAAGTGCAGGGGTTCATGGAGGATGTAGTTTATAAAGTGCAGGGGTTCATGGAGGATGTAGTTTATAAAGTGCTGGGACACCTGGAGGATGTAGTTTATAAAGTGCTGGGACACCTGGAGGATGTAGTTTATAAAGTGATGGGACACCTGGAGGATGTAGTTTAGCTGGGGTACCTGGGGGATGTAGTTTATAAGAAGCTTGGGTACCTGGGGGAAGTAGTTTATAATAAGCTGGGGTACCTGGGGGGATGTAGTTTATAAGAAGCTTGGGTACCTGGGGGAAGTAGTTTATAATAAGCTGGGGTACCTGGGGGATGTAGTTTATAAGAAGCTGGGGTTACCTGGGGGATGTAGTTTATAATAAGCTGGGGTTATCCGGGGGGTGTAGTTTATAAGAAGCTGGGGTTACCCAGGGGATGTAGTTTATAAGAAGCTGGGGGTACCGGGGGATGTAGTTTATAAGAAGCTGGGGGTACCTGGGGGATGTAGTTTATAAGAAGCTGGGGTACCTGGGGGATGTAGTGTTTAAGAAGCTGGGGTACCTGGGGGATGTAGTGTTTAAGAAGCTGGGGTACCTGGGGGATGTAGTGTTTAAGAAGATGGGGTACCTGGGGGATGTAGTGTTTAAGAAGCTGGGGTACCTGGGGGATGTAGTTACGTCTCTCCTGGCAGACAGCGTGGAACCATGCGAGGCAGAAGAGGGACTGGGCTCTGGATAGCAGACCACCTTTACTGATCTGCTCTGGGCTCCACGTTTCATAGGTCCTCAACAAGTTCTTCTTTAGACCAGGAGGAGCCTGAGGGAGAGAGAAAGTGATCAAGGGCCTGAGGGCATGAATGTTACTGGGAGGGTGGACAGGGAGGGCATGAATGTTGCTGGGAGGGTGGACAGGGAGGGCATGAATGTTGCTGGGAGGGTGGACAGGGAGGGCATGAATGTTACTGGGAGGGTGGACAGGGAGGGCATGAATGTTGATGGGAGGGTGGACAGGGATGGCATGAATGTTGATGGGAGGGTGGACAGGGATGGCATGAATGTTGATGGGAGGGTGGACAGGGAGGGCAGTGGGGGCTGGGAGGGTGGACAGGGAGGGCAGTGGGGGCTGGGATCCAGGCTTTAACTGTTAAAAGCTCATCTGAGGGCTGGAGAGATCAAGTGTGCTCCACTTCTCAACAGGGCCTGTGTGTCCCATAACGCCGGACTGTCAAACAGCACAGCGGGTATTTGGAGAAAGTAAGCCCTATAGCCTGGCCTAGCTTGACTAACAGACCTCTCTGGGCTCTGCATACACTCAGCCCAATAACACGCCTCAGTAACACGTCTCAGACAGCTAACACGCCTGGGGCTACAAGTTTCACACCACACACACACACCCAAGGCTACATGTTTTACTCAAACACGGCTCCCAACATACCGTATTACCATGGACAGGGTGTCAGTGTTTCTGTGTGTGTCTGTACATATATAGTGTTTGTACCTCGAAGGTGATCTTGAGGCTGGACTGCAGCAGGATGAGGGGGAACTTGGGATGGACCTCAGCAGTGAGCCAGAGACGGAAGCCTGCCTTAGGTTGCAGAACATTCAGCTCCTACAGGAGAGAGATAAGAGACAACCACAACCTGTACAACACAATCACCATCTGCAATATCTGGAGTCCAGCGGTCTGCAACATGCATCTAATAATGTGGTTAAGAACAGCCACAACACATATTCACCAGCTCTCTTTTCCACACACTGTGTATCCGTGGGTCTGAGACGATTCAGATTCGCTGTATTAAACCTAACTCTCAATCTCTCTCTCTCTCTCTCTGAAGCCCGAGGCCTGCATTCTGATTGGGTGCTCATTCACAGGTGAACATGTGTTGCAGCAGAATTCAGCATGACAACACACACATGCAGCCCAGGAGAAACAGAACTGTAGCCTGAATCAAATCGGACAGGAGTAGACATCCCTCTGAGACAGCGGTTAATTAGTGTGTGTGTTGTGATAGAGGGATTTCTGTGCCAAATTATGTGGATTTCTGTGCTCAAGACAGACTGTCAAGATATATTTTCACTTCATGTTATAATGTTAAGCAAAAAAACATCTCGATTTCCAAGATGCCAAGAGGAGGGAAGGGAGAATAGGAGTATAAACACACACCACACTGTACAGACACACACACCATACTGTACACACACCACACTGTACAGACACCACACTGTACAGACACACACACCACACTGTACAGACACACACACCATACTGTACAGACACACACCACACTGTACAGACACCACACACCACACTGTACAGACACACACACACCATACTGTACAGACACACACACACCATACTGTACACACACCACACTGTACAGACACACACACCATACTGTACACACACCACACTGTACAGACACACACCATACTGTACACATACCACACTGTACAGACACACACACACCATACTGTACACACACCACACTGTACAGACACACACACCATACTGTACACACACCACACTGTACAGACACACACACCATACTGTACAAACACCATACTGTACACACACCACACTGTACAGACACACACACCATACTGTACACACACCACACTGTACAGACACACACACACCATACTGTACACACACCACACTGTACACATACCACACTGTACAGACACACACACACCATACTGTACACACACCACACTGTACAGACACACACACCATACTGTACACACACCACACTGTACAGACACACACACACCATACTGTACACACACCATACTGTACACACACCACACTGTACAGACACACACACCATACTGTACACACACCACACTGTACAGACACACACACCATACTGTACACACACCATACTGTACACACACACCACACTGTACAGACACACACACCATACTGTACACACACCACACTGTACAGACACACACACCATACTGTACACACACCACACTGTACAGACACACACACCACACTGTACAGACACACACACCATACTGTACACACACCACACTGTACAGACACACACACCACACTGTACAGGCACCACACTGTACAGACACACACACCACACTGTACAGACACCATACTGTACACACACCACACTGTACAGACACACACACACCACACTGTACAGACACACACACCATACTGTACACACACCACACTGTACAGACACACACACCACACTGTACAGGCACCACACTGTACAGACACACACACCACACTGTACAGACACCATACTGTACACACACCACACTGTACAGACACACACACCATACTGTACACACACCACACTGTACAGACACACACACCATACTGTACACACACCACACTGTACAGGCACCACACTGTACAGACACACACACCACACTGTACAGACACACACACCATACTGTACACACACCACACTGTACAGACACACACACCACAGGAGGTACACACACACACACACAACACTGCACACACACACACACACCATACTGTACACACACACCATACTGTACACACACACCACACTGTACACACACACACAGACACACACCATACAGTACACACACACAGACACACACACACACACACACACACTGTACACACACACCAACCACACTGTACTCACACACACCACACTGTACACACACACACACACACCATACTGTACACACACACACCATACTGTACACACACACCACACTGTACACACACACCATACTGTACACACACACCACACTGTACACACACCACAGGGGGTACACACACACACACACACCACAGGAGGTACACACACACACACAACGCTGTACACACACACACCATACTGTACACACACACACACCATACTGTACACACACACACACACACACCACACTGTACACACACACACCATACAGTACACACACACACATACACCACACTGTACACACACACACACACCACACTGTACACACACACACACCAACCACACTGTACACACACACCAACCACACTGTACACACACACACACACACCACACTGTACACACAAACACACACACCACAGGAGGTACACACACAACACTGTACACACACACACACACACACACACCATACTGTACACACACACACACACCACACTGTACACGCACACCACACTGTACACACTGTACACACACACCACACTGTACACACACACACATACACACCACACTGTACACACACACACCACAGGGGGTACACACACATACACACACCACACTGTACACACACACCATACAGTACACACACACACCACACTACACACACACACACCACACTGTACACACACACAACACACACCACAGGGGGTACACACACACACACCATACTGTACACATACCACACTGTACAGACACACACACACCATACTGTACACACACCACACTGTACAGACACACACACCACAGGAGGTACACACACACACACAACACTGCACACACACACACACACACACCATACTGTACACACACACCATACTGTACACACACACCACACTGTACACACACACACAGACACACACCATACAGTACACACACACACACACACACACACACACCAACCACACTGTACTCACACACACCACACTGTACACACACACACACACCATACTGTACACACACACACCATACTGTACACACACACCACACTGTACACACACACCATACTGTACACACACACCACACTGTACACACACCACAGGGGGTACACACACACACACACACCACAGGAGGTACACACACACACAACGCTGTACACACACACACACCATACTGTACACACACACACACCATACTGTACACACACACACACACACACACACACCACACACACACACACACACACACCACACTGTACACACACACACCATACAGTACACACACACACACACCACACTGTACACACACACACACCACACTGTACACACACACACACCAACCACACTGTACACACACACCAACCACACTGTACACACACACACACACACCACACTGTACACACAAACACACACACCACAGGAGGTACACACACAACACTGTACACACACACACACACACACACACACCATACTGTACACACACACACACACCACACTGTACACACACACCACACTGTACCCACTGTACACACACACCACACTGTACACACACACCACACTGTACACACACACACATACACACCACACTGTACACACACACACCACAGGGGGTACACACACATACACACACCACACTGTACACACACACCATACAGTACACACACACACACCACACTACACACACACACACACACCACACTGTACACACACACAACACACACCACAGGGGGTACACACACACACACCATACTGTACACATACCACACTGTACAGACACACACACACCATACTGTACACACACCACACTGTACAGACACACACACCATACTGTACACACACCACATGGTACAGACACACACACCATACTGTACACACACCACACTGTACACACACACACCATACTGTACACACACCACACTGTACAGACACACACACCATACTGTACACATACCACACTGTACAGACACACACACCATACTGTACACACACCACACTGTACAGACACACACACCACACTGTACAGACACACACACCATACTGTACACACACCACACTGTACAGACACACACACCATACTGTACACACACCACACTGTACAGACACACACACCATACTGTACACACACCACACTGTACAGGCACCACACTGTACAGACACACACACCACACTGTACAGACACACACACCATACCGTACACACACCACACTGTACAGACACACACACCATACTGTACACACACCACACTGTACAGACACACACACCATACTGTACACACACCACACTGTACAGACACACACCACACTGTACAGACACACACACCACAGGAGGTACACACACAACACTGCACACACACACACACACACACACACCATACTGTACACACACACACACCATACTGTACACACACACACACACACACCACACTGTACACACACACACAGACACACACCATACAGTACACACACACACGGACACACACACACACACACCAACCACACTGTACTCACACACAATACACTGTACACACACACACACACCATACTGTACACACACACACACCATACTGTACACACACACACCACACTGTACACACACACCATACTGTACACACACACACCACACTGTACACACACCACAGGGGGTACACACACACACCACACTGTACACACACACACATCACAGGAGGTACACACACACACACAACGCTGTACACACACACACACCATACTGTACACACACACACACACACACCACACTGTACACACACACACCATACAGTACACACACACACACCACACTGTACAGACACACACACCATACTGTACACACACCACACTGTACAGACACACACACCACAGGAGGTACACACACACAACACTGCACACACACACACACACCATACTGTACACACACACACACACCACACTGTACACACACACACAGACACACACCATACAGTACACACACACACAGACACACACACACTGTACACACACACCAACCACACTGTACTCACACACACCACACTGTACACACACACACACACACACACCATACTGTACACACACACCACACTGTACACACACACACACACACACACACACACCATACTGTACACACACACCACACTGTACACACACCACAGGGGGTACACACACACACCACACTGTACACACACACCCACACCACAGGAGGTACACACACACCATACTGTACACACACACACACCATACAGTACACACACACACACCACACTGTACACACACACACACACACCACACTGTACACACACACACACCAACCACACTGTACACACACACACACCAACCACACTGTACACACACACACACCAACCAAAATGTACACACACACACACACACACACACACCACACTGTACACACACACACACACACACCACAGGAGGTACACACACAACACTGTACACACACACACACACACACACCATACTGTACACACACACACACCACACTGTACACACACACCACACTGTACACACACACCACACTGTACACACACACACACATACACTGTACACACACACACCACAGGGGGTACACACACATACACACACCACACTACACACACACACACACACCACACTGTACACACACACACACACACACACCACAGGGGGTACACACACACACACCACACTGTACAGACACACACACCATACTGTACACATACCACACTGTACAGACACACACACACCATACTGTACACACACCACACTGTACAGACACACACACCATACTGTACACACACCACACTGTACAGACACACACCATACTGTACACACACCATACTGTATACACACCACACTGTACAGACACACACACCATACTGTACACACACCACACTGTACAGACACACACACCATACTGTACACATACCACACTGTACAGACACACACACCATACTGTACACACACCACACTGTACAGACACACACACCACACTGTACAGACACACACACCATACTGTACACACACCACACTGTACAGACACACACACCATACTGTACACACACCACACTGTACAGACACACACACCATACTGTACACACACCACACTGTACAGGCACCACACTGTACAGACACACACACCACACTGTACAGACACACACACCATACTGTACACACACCACACTGTACAGACACACACACCATACTGTACACACACCACACTGTACAGACACACACACCATACTGTACATACACCACACTGTACAGACACACACATCACACTGTACAGACACACACACCACAGGAGGTACACACACAACACTGCACACACACACACACACACACACACACCATACTGTACACACACACACACACACCATACTGTACACACACACACACCACACTGTACACACACACACAGACACACACCATACAGTACACACACACACAGACACACACACACACACCAACCACACTGTACACACACACACACCATACTGTACACACACACCATACTGTACACACACACCACACTGTACACACACCACCGGGGGTACACACACACACCACACTGTACACACACACACACACACCATACTGTACACACACACACACACACACACCACACTGTACACACACACACCATACAGTACACACACCACACTGTACACACACACACACACACACACACCACACTGTACACACACACACACCAACCACACTGTACACACACACCAACCACACTGTACACACACACCAACCACACTGTACACACACACACACACCACACTGTACACACACACACACACCGTACACACACACACACCACAGGAGGTACACACACAACACTGTACACACACACACACACACACACTACTGTACACACACACACCACACTGTACACACACACCCCACTGTACACACACACCACACTGTACACACACACACCACAGGGGGTACACACACATACCCACACCACACTGTACACACACACACCATACAGTACACACACACACCACACTACACACACACACACACACCGTACACACACACCACAGGGGGTACACACACACACCACACTGTACACACACACACCACACTGTACACACACACACCACACTGTACACACACACCATACTGTACACACACACACACACACACACACACACACACACACACACACACACACACACACACACCACACTGTACACACACCATACTGTACACACACACACCACTGTACACACACACACACCACACTGTACACACACACACCACACTGTACACACACACACCACACTGTACACACACACACCATTCTGTACACACACACACCATTCTGTACACACACACACACACACACACCACACTGTACACACACACGTACACACACCACACTGTACGTACACACACCACACTGTACACACACACACACACACACACACAACACGCTGTACACACACACACACCACACTGTACACACACACACACAACACTATACACACACACACACACACATACCACAGGGGGTACACACACACACCATACTGTACACACACACACACACTGTATAAACACACATACCATACTGTACACACACACACACCACAGGGGGTACACACACACTATACTGTACACACACACCATACTGTACACACACACCACAGGGGGTACACACACTATACTGTACACACACACCATACTGTAGACCCACCATACTGTATACACACACACACTGTACTGTATACACACACACACTCTCTCAGTTCCCCCGCCCCTGAGCTGCAAATCTGCTGTGTGTGTTTGATGTAGATTTGAGACATTTCTATGTAGAGAGAAACTGTACAGAGCCTCTGATGAGGCTCTCAGGCTTGTGTGGCTCAGACAGGGACAGGGAGGTAGGAGAGGGGCACTGGAATATTCAGCACACACACACACACACACACACACACGCATAGATACACACACAAACACGCATAGATACACACGCATAGACACACGCATACACACACACACACGCATAGACACACACACGCACACACACACACACACACAACACACACAACACACACACACACACACACACAGAGAGAGAAAAGAGACATAAAAATGAATGAATATGGTAGCTGAGCTCACAGATCAAAATAAAGCATGGACCATGTGTCTGTGACCAGGGTTAGACTAGGGTTAGACTGGGGTTAGACTGGGGTTAGACTGGAGGATCTACTGTGACCAGGGTTAGATTGGGGTTAGACTGGGGTTAGATTGGGGTTAGACTGGGGTTAGATTGGGGTTAGATTGGGGTTAGACTGGGGTTAGATTGGGGTTAGACTGTAGGATCTACTGTGACCAGGGTTAGACTGGGGTTAGATTGGAGGATCTACTGTGACCAGGATTAGACTGGGGTTAGATTGGAGGATCTACTGTGATCAGGATTAGACTGGGGTTAGATTGGAGGATCTACTGTGACCAGGGTTAGACTGGGGTTAGATTGGAGGATCTACTGTGACCAGGGTTAGACTGGGGTTAGATTGGAGGATCTACTGTGACCAGGATTAGACTGGGGTTAGATTGGAGGATCTACCGTGACCAGGATTAGACTGGGGTTAGATTGGAGGATCTACTGTGATCAGGATTAGACTGGGGTTAGATTGAACATCTGTGATGAAACATACACACACACCTGACGCATGAACTGGTAGTCTAAATTCTAGTCTGGCTGGATCGTCTCTCTAATGTATGCAACTACAGTGGGGCAAAAAAGTATTTAGTCAGCCACCAATTGTGCAAGTTCTCCCACTTAAAAAGATGAGAGGCTTGTAATTTTCATCATAGGTACACTTCAACTATGACAGACAAAATGAGAAGAAAAAAAATCCAGAAAATCACATTGTAGGATTTTTAATGAATTTATTTGCAAATTACGGTGGAAAGTAAGTATTTGGTCAATAACAAAAGTTTATCTCAATACTTTGTTATATACCCTTTGTTGGCAATGACAGAGGTCAAACGTTTTCTGGAAGTCTTCACAAGGTTTTCACACACTGTTGCTGGTATTTTGGCCCATTCCTCCATGCAGATTTCCTCTAGAGCAGTGATGCTTTGGGGCTGTTGCTGGGCAACACGGACTTTCAACTCCCTCCAAAGATTTTCTATGGGGTTGAGATCTGGAGACTGGCTAGGCCACTCCAGGACCTTGAAATGCTTCTTACGAAGCCACTCCTTCGTTGCCCGGGCAGTGTGTTTGGGATCATTGTCATGCTGAAAGACCCAGCCACGTTTCATCTTCAATGCCCTTGCTGATGGAAGGAGGTTTTCACTCAAAATCTCACGATACATGGCCCCATTCATTCTTTCCTTTACACGGATCAGTCGTCCTGGTCCCTTTGCAGAAAAACAGCACCAAAGCATGATGTTTCCACCCCCATGCTTCACAGTAGGTATGGTGTTCTTTGGATGCAACTCAGCATTCTTTGTCCTCCAAACACGACAAGTTGAGTTTTTACCAAAAAGTTATATTTTGGTTTCATCTGACCATATGACATTCTCCCAATCTTCTTCTGGATCATCCAAATGCTCTCTAGCAAACTTCAGATGGGCCTGGACATCTACTGGCTTAAGCAGGGGGACACGTCTGGCACTGCAGGATTTGAGTCCCTGGCGGCGCAGTGTGTTACTGATGGTAGGCTTTGTTACTTTAGTCCCAGCTCTCTGCAGGTCATTCACTAGGCCCCCCCGTGTGGTTCTGGGATTTTTGCTCACTGTTCTTATGATCATTTTGACCCCACGGGGTGAGATCTTGCGTGGATCCCCAGATCGAGGGAGATTATCAGTGGTCTTGTATGTCTTCCATTTCCTAATAATTGCTCCCACAAGTGATTTCTTCAAACCAAGCTGCTTACCTATTGCAGATTTAGTCTTCCCAGCCTGGTGCAGGTCTACAATTTTGTTTCTGGTGTCCTTTGACAGCTCTTTGGACTTGGCCATAGTGGAGTTTGGAGTGTGACTGTTTGAGGTTGTGGACAGGTGTCTTTTATACTGATAACAAGTTCAAACAGGTGCCATTAATACAGGTAACGAGTGGAGGACAGAGGAGCCTCTTAAAGAAGAAGTTACAGGTCTGTGAGAGACAGAAATCTTGCTTGTTTGTAGGTGACCAAATACTTATTTTCCACCATAATTTACAAATAAATTCATAAAAAATCCTACAATGTGATTTTCTGGATTTTTCCCCCTCATTTTGTCTGTCATAGTTGAAGTGTACCTATGATGAAAATTACAGGCCTCTCTCATCTTTTTAAATGGGAGAACTTGCACAATTGGTGGCTGACTAAATACTTTTTTTGCCCCACTGTATATGAGCAGAGAGGAGAATGTGTATAGATTTCACAGGAGACAAACAGCATCTCTCTCGTCTCATCTCTCCATCATTCATCCTCTCAACCTCTCACTCTCTTCCCTCCTCCTCAGTGTGTTCCTGGCTAATAAGCCCCGCTGGTGAAACACACAGAGGGGAGGAACAAAAGATAAGAGCTAAATGAGTGCAAAGAGAGAGGGATAGAGAGACAGAGAGAGAGGGAGGTGGGATAGAGAGAAAGAGAGAGACAGAGAGAGCGTGAGAAAGAGAGAGGTGGGATAGAGAGAAAGAGAGAGACAGAGAGAGAGCGTGAGAGAGAGAGAGCGAGATCATTATGTAAATATGGACCACAGCAGCTCATGCTGCTATGATTTTTGCAAGTAAATGACCAGTCACTCTGATACTGTATTACGTTGGGGAATATCGAAGCATGTGATAGTTAGGGGAGGGAGGAGGGGTCCCTGATAAACGTGTCAAACTGCTGCAGTGCAGAGAGAGAGAGAATAGAAGAGGGAGAGAGAACCTCCCTGCATCAATTAAACTCAGAGAGCACTGACCATCCTCTCTCACTCACTCACTCACTCACTCACTCACTCACTCACTCACTCACTCACTCACTCACTCACTCACTCACTCACTCACTCATCCCTGAAGCACCAACGGATGTAGAGAGGAGGGAGGGGAGTTGGAGGAGAAAAAAAGATGGGGAGAGAGGTACAAATAGGAGAAAAGATGAGGATGAAGAGGTGGCTGGTAAAACAAAAAAGGAGGGTCTCTCCTCATCCTGTCTTCCCTCCATGGCTGCTTTTCACCTGCCTCCTCTGACTGACTGCATCTCTCTTCATTCATCCTATCATTCTATCACCTTTTCATTTCAAGCTCCTTTGCAGTGGCCACCCTCCACCTCAACACCTCCCCCTGCCTGTTGTCAGTGGTTACTGGGTAGACAAAGACAGAGAGAGACAGAGAGAGGGGGAAGAGAGGAAAGAGACAGAGAGAGAGAGAGAGAGAGGGGGAGCTGGGAGAGAGGAAAGAGACAGAGAGAGAGAGGGAGCTGGGAGAGAGGAAAGAGACAGAGAGAGAGAGAGAGAGAGACTGGTTGATAGAGACTGGTTGAGAGAGAGAGACAGAGAGACTGGTTGAGAGAGAGAGACAGAGAGACTGGTTGAGAGAGAGAGAGAGACTGGTTGAGAGAGAGAGACTGGTTGAGAGAGAGAGAGAGACTGGTTGAGAGAGAGAGACAGAGAGACTGGTTGAGAGAGACAGAGAGACTGGTTGAGAGAGAGAGACAGAGAGACTGGTTGAGAGAGAGAGAGAGACTGGTTGAGAGAGAGAGACTGGTTGAGAGAGAGAGACAGGGCTAACCACATCCCCAGGGAACACATACACACTGACCAATGGGAGAAGAACGTCACTAAAGTGTGGATTTTTACATATTTAAGGGAATTTTTTTAAAGAAAAGAAGGATGGCTGTGATGACAGACAGACTATTATCATTGGGTTTACTTGATAGCTACCTACACAAATAGCTAGAACAAAGTGTTAATAAGATAAATTCATTAAAAAGATTAAAAGCAATACAAATAAGTTCTCCAGTAGGCATCTACTGAGGGAGCTAAGAGCTGTGTTGTCAGTAATTTCCCAGCAACGAACGAACGAACGTCCGTCCGTCCGTCCGTCTGTCTGTCTGTCTGTCCACATCCCCAGGGAACACATACACACTGTCTGTCTATGATGTATGAATCACAGCCATCCTCATCAGGGTTCATCCATCGTTCATTCATCCATCGATCGACAGACAGACAGATCGATCGATCGATGAACCCTGATGAGGATGGCTGTGATTCATCGATCGATCGACAGACAGACAGACAGACAGACAAACAGATAGACCGATCGATGGATGGATGGATGAACCCTGATGAGGATGGCTATGATGACAGACAGACAGACAGACAGATCGATGAATCACAGCCAGTCTGTCTGTCTGTCTGCCTGTCTGTGACCACAGCACTGGGGATCTAATGACACATGCAGTGTCCACATGATCCCAGAGCTCAACATAAACACACACACACCTTCTCTAGCAGGGGCAGCCACGCAGTCACCAGGTGAAGGTTTTTAAGGCAGAGCCAGCCTCCGCTGTGGGAACACTCTCTCAGAGTGGCTAGGGCCACATCAGCCTGGCCCTGGCCCATTGCCACCTGGGGAGAGAGTACATGTTAAAACATAGGTCACCTCATCCAACACTAGTGTGGTGAACAACAGCAAGTGTTATTCTAGTGGTTATATTGTTGCATAGCCACAGGTAAGGTGTGTGTGTGTGTACCTCGTGGTAGTTGTCCCGTCCTACAGTCTCTGAGGCCAGCTCCAGTAGTTCCTGGGAGGGATCTGCTCCAGGGGAGATGATGATGAGGACAGGTTCAATCTCCAGAGTCTCACTGTACAACCTCCTCAGGTTCAGAGGAGGAGGAGACAACTCCCTCATACCTGGAGACACACACAGAGAGAGACGGAGAGAGGGGCAGAGACAGAGAGAGACAGAGAGAGAGGGGGGGGGACAGAGAGTGAGACAGAGAGAGGGGGGAGAGAGAGACATATTTCCCTCAGATTACACAGATCCACAAAGAATTCGAAAACAAATCCAATTTTGAAAAACTCCCATATCTACTGGGTGAAATTCCACAGTGTGCCATCACAGCAGCAAGATTTGTGACCTGTTGCCACGAGAGAAGGGCAACCAGTGAAGAACAAACACCATTGTAAATACAACCCATATTTATGCTTATTTATTTTATCTTGTGTCCTTTAGCCATTTGTACATTGTTAAAACACTGTATATATATATAATATGACATTTGTAATGTCTTTACTGTTTTGAAACTTCTGTATGTGTAATGTTTACTGTTAATTTTTGTTGTTTTTCACTTTATATATTCACTTTGTATGTTGTCTACCTCACTTGCTTTGGCAATGTTAACACGTTTCCCATGCCAATAAAGCCCTTGAATTGAATTGAATTGAATTGAATTGAGAGACAGAGACCGAGAGGGGGGGAGAGAGAGCGAGACAGAGAGAGGGGGGAGAGAGAGCGAGACAGAGAGAGGGGGGGAGAGAGAGCGAGACAGAGAGAGGGGGGAGAGAGAGCGAGACAGAGAGAGGGGGGGAGAGAGAGCGAGACAGAGAGAGGGGGGAGAGAGAGCGAGACAGAGAGAGGGGGGAGAGAGAGCGAGACAGAGAGAGCGAGAGAAAGAGAGAGAGAGAGAGGGGGGGGGAGAGAATGAGAGAGAGACAGAGAGAGAGAGAGAGAGAGAGGGGGGGGGAGAGACAGAGAGAGAGAGGGGGGAGAGAGAGACAGAGAGAGACAGAAAACAGAGAGGGGGGAGAGAGAGAGAGGGGGGGAGAGAGAAAGAGTGGGGGAGAGAGAGCGAGACAGAGACAGAGAGAGTGGGGGAGAGAGAGCGAGAGAGTGGGGGGAGTGAGAGACAGAGAGAGGGGGAGAGACAGAGAGACGGGGGAGAGAGAGAGAGACCGAGAGAGAGAGACAGAGAGAAGGGGGAGAAACAAGATAACTATTGTTCTGTTTGTCTGCTTTTTCTATCAAAACAGGGAGCAACATGTTCTGTCCTCTCAGCAGCCCTTACATTATGTGTTTATGTAACCGTTATTTAACTAGGCAAGTCAGTTAAGAACAAATTCTTATTTACAAAGATGGTCTACCAACAGGCCTCCTGTGGGGATGGGATAAACATATAATATAGAGAGACACCACAACACAACATAAACAGAGACCTAAGACAACACAGCATGGCAGCAACACATGAAAACGCAACATGGTAGCAGCACAACATGTCAGCAGTGCAACATGGTAGGAGCGCAACATGTCAGCAGCACAACATGGTAGCAGCACAACATGTCAGCAGCGCAACATGGTAGCAGCACAGCATGTCAGCAGCACAACATGTCAGCAGCGCAACATGGTAGCAGCACAACATGTCAGCAGCGCAACATGTCAGCAGCACAACATGTCAGCAGCACAACATGTCAGCAGCACAACATGTCAGCAGCGCAACATGGTAGCAGCACAACATGTCAGCAGCGCAACATGTCAGCAGCGCAACATGGTAGCAGTACATGAAAACACAACATGGTAGCAGAACAACATGTCAGCAGCGCAACATGTCAGCAGCGCAACATGGTAGCATTACATGAAAACGCAACATGGTAGCAGAACAACATGGTAGCAGAACAACATGGTAACAACACAACATGGTAGCAGCACAACATGGTATCAACACAACATCAACACAACATGGTATCAACAACATGGTAGCGGCACAACATGGTATCAACACAACATGGTATCAACACAACATCAACACATCATTGTATCAACACAACATGGTATCAACACAACATGGTATCAGCACAACATGGTATCAACACAACATGGTATCAGCACAACATGGTATCAACACAACATGGTAGCAGCACAACATGGTAGCAACACAACATGGTATCAACAGAACATGGTAGCAGCACAACATGGTATCAACACAACATGAACACAACATGGTATCATCACAACATGGTAGCAGCACAACATGGTATCAACAACATGGTAGCAGCACAGCATGTTATCAACACAACATGGTATCAACACAACATGGTATCAACAACATGGTATCATCACAACATGGTATCAACACAACATGGTAGCAGCACAACATGGTATCAACACAACATTGTATCAACACAACATGGTATCAACAGAACATGGTAGCAGCACAACATGGTATCAACACAACATGAACACAACATGGTATCATCACAACATGGTAGCAGCACAACATGGTATCAACACAACATGGTAGCAGCACAACATGGTATCAACACAACATGGTATCAACACAACATGGTAGCAGCACAACATGGTATCAGCACAACATGGTATCAACACAACATGGTATCATCACAACATGGTAGCAGCACAACATGGTATCAACACAACATGGTATCAACACAACATGGTATCAACACAACATGGTATCAACACAACATGGTATCAACACAACATGGTAGCGGCACAAAAGATGGCACAAACACAGACAACAGCACAAAGAGCAAGAAGGTAGAGACAACATTACACGAAGCAGCCATAACTGTCAGTAAGAGTGTCCATGACTGAGTCTTTGAATGAAGAGATGGAGATAAAACTGTCCAGTTTGAGTGTTTGTTGCAGCTCGTTCCAGTCGCTAGCTGCAGAGAACTGAAAAGAGGAGTGACCCAGGGATGTGTGTGCTTTGGGGACCTTTAACAGGTGTTGTATGTGGAGGATGAGGGCTGCAGTAGATATCTCAGATAGGCGGGACTGAGGCCTAAGAGGGTTTTTATAAATAACATCTGACCAAAGATCCAATTGTGCATCCAGGAGCTTTTTCAAAAACACAGTACAGACAAATCACCCTGAGGGTTATAGAGGAACAAAGGACATAATGATGAGACTGCACAGCATCCTCTCTCCTCCTCTGCTCTCCCTCCCTCTCTCTTTTCTCTCCTCAGCACCGTAGGCGTGTGGTCTCCTGCAGACAGTCATTTGGACTGTGAATACACACTGTGACTCAGAGATGATTATCCAACCGGTCCACGCTGTGAGTCTCTCTGTGTGTGTGTGTGTGTCTGTGTGTGTTCTGTACAGCATGTAGATGAATGTTCTGACAGTAGCGTCACTGGGTCTGCTCCTGTCTATCAGACGTTTCCATGGTGATAAGTGAGTGGTTCTGGGTATAAGTATAAATGAGCTCTAATATGTAGACTCACTGATTGGTTCTCTCATCAACACACACACGCACAGAGCAAGAATACCTGAGTTATACACACACCCCCACATTCTCCCATCTGCCCCACATACACACCCCCACATTCTCCCCCGTCTGCCCCACATACACACCCCACATTCTCCCGTCTGCCCCACATACACACCCCCACATTCTCCCCCGTCTGCCCCATACACCCCCCCCACATTCTCCCATCTGCCCCATACACACCCCCACATTCTCCCATCTGCCCCATACACACCCCCACATTCTCCCGTCTGCCCCACATACACACCCCCACATTCTCCCATCTGCCCCACATACACACCCCCACATTCTCCCATCTGCCCCACATACACACCCCCACATTCTCCCATCTGCCCCACATACACAACCCCCACGTAAATCTTAAGTCTTGCCCATTCACACATACACAATCCATGTCTCAATTGTCTCAAGGCTTAAAACTCATTCTTTAACCTGTCTCCTCCCCTTCATCTACACTGGTTGAAGTGGATTTAACAAGTAACATCAATAAGGGATCATAGCTTTCACCTGGATCCACCTGGATCCACCTGGATCCACCTGGATCCACCTGGTCAGTCTGTGTCATGGAAAGAGCATGAACACTCAGTGTACATGTTGACACATAAACACACACACAGAGAGAGAGCAGAACAAAACTCTTTCATTTATATTCTGATCGTACACACACACACACACACACACACACACACACACACACACACACACACCAGCTTCGGCCATGGCTAGAACGCCTTCCAGCGACCTTTTCCTGAATTGCTATGGCAACGCTAAGAGAAACATCCCTCTGACTTGACACATTGGTATGCCACACACATGCAAACGAGCCCACCCAAACACGTAGCACCTACACCACATCATTCCACAATGGAAGAGTATCTGATCAACATTCAGACACTCTCTCTCTCTGTATGCTGGGTACGGGCACTATAAACAATACCTGGGTCTGTGTGGATGTGTTCCTCTGAGACATTATGTTCCGTCTTTACTCAGTGGACTCCCTGACCATTCACTGACTGATTGATCAATTAAGTAAAAAGGTTTTTAGGTTTAGAAGCAAAACATCTAACATAGTAGACCTGAAGGACTGGAGTTGTGTAACCCTACAATGTGTCTTCACCTGTGTGTGTGTGTGTGTGTGTGTGTGTGTGTGTGTGTGTGTGTGTGTGTGTGTGTGTGTGTGTGTGTGTGTAATAGAGGTCCCGTTCCCAAAATGACCCGGGGCTTCTATCCCGGATCCTACAAACGGGTCAGACAACCAGACCCAGCCCCATGTTGACCTGGTCGGGTCCAGACCCGATCTGATCCGAGTGAGGGAAACGGCAGATAATACAATTTAGTAGCGACATTATTGACTGAAGCTGTTAACGCACCGAAGGTGAGAGGAACAGGGCTTGTAGCAGGCGGAGGGAAGGGCCTGCTGTGTGTTTCTGACGGTGTGGCGTGAGGAGACAGAGAGAGCCAGCAGCAACCAAGCCGATTCTAGTTCTAACTTCTAGCTCAAAAGCTAGGTTATTATTCATCCAATCATATTACATAGTACCTGTTTTGACTGCATCAAACCCAGAAGAGAAGCTAGTTAAGCTTGCTTGCTAGCTAGCTGGGTTGACTAATCAAAGCTACATAGGCTGCACTTTCCACCGTCCTACACAATAACAAAAACCACTCCTTGAAGTGAAAGCCTAACTGTTGGTTCTTGGTCAATAAATAAATAAACAAATATGGGTTGTATTTACAATGGTGTTTGTTCTTCACTGGTTGCCCTTTTCTTGTGGCAACAGGACACACATATAACAGGATATAAATATAGTTGAAGTCAGAAGTTTACATACACTTAGGTTGGAGTCATGAAAACTCATTTTTCAACCACTCCAAAAATGTCTTGTTAACAAACTATAGTTTTGGCAAGTCGGTTAGGACATCTACTTTGTGCATGACAAGTAATTTTTCCAACAATTGTTTACAGACAGATTATTTCACTGTATCACAATTCCAGTGGGTCAGAAGTTTACATACACTAAGATGACTGTGCCTTTAAACAGCTTGGAAAATTCCAGAAAATGATGCCTTGGCTTTAGAAGCTTCTGATAGGCTAATTGACATAATTTGAGTGAATTGGATGTGTACCTGTGGATGTATTTCAAGGCCTGCCTTCTAACTCAGTGCCTCTTTGCTTGACATCATGGGAAAATCAAAAAGAAATTAGCCAAGACCTCAGAAAAATAATTGTAGACCTCCAGAAGTCTGGTTCATCCTTGGGAGCAATTTCCAAACGCCTGAAGGTACCACATTCATCTGTACAAAGATGTGTTCTGTCTCCTAAAGATGAATGTACTTTGGAGGGAAAGTGCAAAATCAATCCTAGAACAACAGCAAAGGACCTTGTGCAGATGCTGGAGGAAACAGGTACAAAAGCATCTATATCCACAGTAAAACGAGTCCCATATCGACATAACCTGAAAGGCTGCTCAGCAAGGAAGAAGCCACTGCTCCAAATCAGACATAAAAAAGCCAGACTATGATTTGCAACTGAACATGGGGACAAGATTGTACTTTTTGGAGAAATATCCTCTGGTCTGATGAAACAAAAATAGAACTGTTTGGCCATAAGGACCATCATTATGTTTGGAGGAAAAGGGGGAAGGCTTACAAGCCGAAGAACACCATCCCAACCCGTGAAGCACGGGGGTGGCAGCATCATGTTGTGGTGGTGCTTTGCTGCAGGAGGGACTGGTGCGCTTCACAAAATAGATGGCGTCATGAGGAAGATAAATTATGTGGATATATTGAAGCAACATCTCAAGACATCAGTCAGGAAGTTAAAGCTTGGTCGCAAATGGCTCTTCCAAATGGACAATGACCCCAAGCATACTTCCAAAGTTGTGGCAAAATGTCTTAAGGACAACAAAGTCAAGGTATTGGAGTAGCTTTCACAAAGCCCTGACCTAAATCCCATAAAAAATATGTGGGCAGAACTGAAAAAGTGTGTGCAAGCAAGGAGGCCTACAAACCTGACTCAATTACACCAGCTCTGTCAGGAGGAATGGGACAAAATTCACCCAACTTATTGTGGGAAGCTTGTGGAAGGCTACCTGAAACGTTTGACCCAAGTTAAACAATTTCAAGGCAATGTTACCAAATACTAATTGAGTGTATGTAAACTTCTGAAGCACTGGGAATGTGATGAAATAAATAAAAGCTGAAATAAATCTCTACTATTATTCTGACATTTCACATTCTTAAAATAAAGTGTTGATCCTAACTGACCTTAAGACAGGTAATTTTCACAAGGATTAAATGTCAGGAATTCTGAAAAACTGAGTTTCTATGTATTTGGCTAAGGTGTATGTAAACTTCCGACTTCAACTGTATGTGTCTCCAATATGGTCATACATTGGCCAGGAGGTTAGGAAGTGCAGCTCAGTTTCCACCTCATTTTGTGGGCAGTGTGCACATAGCTTGTCTTTTCTTGGGAGCCAGGTCTGCCTACGGCAGCCTCTCTCATTAGCTAGGGTATGCTCACTGATTCTGTACATAGTCAAAGCTTTCCTTAAGTTTGGGTCAGTCACAGTGGTCAGGTATTCTGCCGATGTGTACTCTCTGTTTAGGCCCAAATAACATTCTAGCTTGCTCTGTTTAAAAAAAAATAAGTTATTTCCAATGTGTCAAGTAATACTCTTTTTGTTTTCTCATGATTTGTTTGGGTCTAATTGTGCTGCTGTCCTGGGGCTCTGTGGGGTGTGTTTGTAAACAGAGCCCCAGGACCAGCTCTTCTCCAGGTTCGTCTTTGTTATGGACGGTTTGGGAATCACTTCCTTTTAGGTGGTTGTAGAATTTAACGGCTCTCGCTCTCTCACTCAGCAGTCGTGTTTGGGTCTATACTGGTCCTTAACGTGAAATCAAAACAGATCTGACCCGGATCTGAGGGTCAACTACAGAATGTCAGACCCGGGTCGGGCCCTGGGTAATTGGGTTTGGGTGGACCAGTGAAGACCTCTTGTGTGTTTTAGTGTGTGAGTGTGTGTGTTGCTGTGTTTACACTGTGCTGATAGTGCTCCACTGTGTTGTGGCAGTGGCCAGGCTCTCCGGGCCGGGCTGGACCGGGGGATTGTGGGAGATTAGCTCTAAGAGGATTAAAGCCCTACGCTTCATTAGCATAGTGAATCACTGCCAGGGAGACAGACTGTACTGTGGCACACACACACCACAGCTTCATCAATGAGTTCACTTAGCGTTTACACACACACACACACACACACACACACCACAGCTTCATCAATGAGTTCACTTAGCGTTTACACACACACACACACATCAATGAGTTCAGTTAGCGTTTACACACACACACACACCACAGCTTCATCAATGAGTTCACTTAGCGTTTACACACACACACACACACACACACACACTCCTAACAGTGGACATGCAGCAGCTTCATCAATGGAGAAGGCTAGCCATTGTAAATACTGTACATACATTTTAATGAAGGAGCCTTCAGAAGAAATAGAATGACAGCCGCTCAAACACCTCCGCACCGTAACTGTAGCAGTCAACCGGGTGTGTTCCATTCTCATAAAAAAGGAAATGGGCCGTTACCTGGATAGGTCGTAGGGCTTAGCAATGATTACTACATATCAGGACTTCCCTCAAGTGTAGCAGCTAGTATAGATGTTAGCATTACCTTGTAGTCCAACTCTGCTCCACAATATGTTGAATACAGTCAAGTAGTCCTGGTGATGGTGCGCTGGAGGTACGGCGGGCTGTATATGTGTGAGTGTGTATATGTGTGTGTGTGTATATGTGTGTGTGTGTATATGTGTGTGTGTGTATATGTGTGTATATGTGTGTGAGTGTGTGTGGGTGTGTGTCTGTGAGTGTGTGTATATGTGTGTGTGTGTGTATATGTGTGTGTGTGTGTATATGTGTGTGTGTGTATATGTGTGTATATGTGTGTGGGTGTGTGTCTGTGAGTGTGTGTCTATGTGTGTGTGTCTGTGTGTGTGTGTATATGTGTGTGAGTGTGTATATGTGTGTGAGTGTGTGTATATGTGTGTGTGTGTGAGAACCTAACTAATCATGTTCTGTGTTGTGTAGCTGCTCACAGAGAAGCAGACTCCTCATTAAGGACCTCAGGGTTACTGTTTCAAGGACAGCTTTTATCCATCTACGTACAATTGCAAAAATAAGAAACTTTTTGTCCAAAAATGATACAGAAAAATGTATCCATGCTTTTGTTACTTCTAGGTTAGACTACTGCAATGCTCTACTTTCCGGCTACCCGGATAAAGCACTAAATAAACTTCAGTTAGTGCTAAATACGGCTGCTAGAATCCTGACTAGAACCAAAAAAAAGATCATATTACTCCAGTGCTAGCCTCCCTACACTGGCTTCCTGTTAAGACTAGGGCTGATTTCAAGGTTTTACTCATCTCTTCAGTAGGTCATATGATTGAGTGTAGTCTGGCCCAGGAGTGGGAAGGTGAAAGGAAAGGCTCTGGAGCAACGAACCGCCATTGCTGTCTCTGCCTGGCCGGTTCCCCTCTTTCCACTGGGATTCTCTGCCTCTAACCCTATTACAGGGGTTGAGTCACTGGCTTACTGGTGCTTTTTCATGCCGTCCCTAGGAGGGGTGTGTCACTTGAGTTGATTGAGTCACTGATGTGATCTTCCTGTCTGGGTTGGCGCCCCCACTTGGGTTGTGCCGTGGCGGAGATCTTTGTGGGCTATACCCGGCCTTGTCTCAGGATGGTAAGTTGGTGGTTGAAGATATCCCTCTAGTGTTGTGGGGGCTGTGCTTTGGCAAAGTGGGTGGGGTTATATCCTTCCTGTTTGGCCCTGTCCGGGGGTATCATCGGATGGGGCCACAGTGTCTCCTGACCCCTCCTGTCTCAACCTCCAGTATTTATGCTGCAGTAGTTTATGTGTCGGGGGGCTAGAGTCAGTTTGTTATATCTGGAGTACTTCTCCTGTCTTATCCGGTGTCCTGTGTGAATTTAAGTATGCTCTCTCTAATTCTCTCTTTCATTCTCTCTCTCTCTCTCTCTCTCTCTCGGAGGACCTGAGCCCTAGGACCATGCCTCAGGACTACCTGGCCTGATGACTCCTTGCTGTCCTCAGTCCACCTGGCCGTGCTGCTGCCCCAGTTTCAACTGTTCTGTCTGCGGCTATGTAATCCTGACCTGTTCACTGGTCGTGCTACCTGTCCCAGACATTCTGTTTTCAACTGTCTAGAGACAGCAGGAGCGGTAGAGATACTCTTAATGATCGGCTGGCTATGAAAAGCCAACTGACATTTACTCCTGAGGTGCTGACTTGAGGCACCCTCAACAACTACTGTGATTATTATTATTTGACGTTGCTGGTCATTTATGAACATTTGAACATCTTGGCCATGTTCTGTTATAATCTCCACCCGGCACAGCCAGAAGAGGACTGGCCACCCCTCAGAGCCTGGTTCCTCTCTAGGTTTTTTCCTAGGTTTTGGCCTTTCTAGGGAGTTTTTCCTAGCCACCGTGCTTCTACACCTGCATTGCTTGCTGTCTGGGGTTTCAGGCTGGGTTTCTGTACAGCACTTTGAGATATCAGCTGATGTATGAAGGGCTTTATAAATACATTTGATTTGATTATCGCCACAGAAGTGCGAACACCAGCGCTCCATTAACCTGTCAGATCCTAGTCATCCCATCTCCTCCTCTCCATCCCATCAACCCCTGGCCAAGTCCAGCCTCTACACACCACTTCCCCCCCCCCCCCATCTCCTCCTCTCCATCCCATCAACCCCTGGTCAAGTCCAGCCTCTACACACCACTTCACCCTCATCTCCTCCTCTCCATCCCATCAACCCCTGGCCAAGTCCAGCCTCTACACACCACTCCCCCTCCCCCATCTCCTCCTCTCCATCCCATCAACCCCTGGCCAAGTCCAGCCTCTACACACCACTCCCCCCCCCCCCCCATCTCCTCCTCTCCATCCCATCAACCCCTGGTCAAGTCCAGCCTCTACACACCACTTCACCCTCATCTCCTCCTCTCCATCCCATCAACCCCTGGCCAAGTCCAGCCTCTACACACCACTTCCCCCCCATCTCCTCCTCTCCATCCCATCAACCCCTGGCCAAGTCCAGCCTCTACACACCACTCCCCCCCCCCCCATCTCCTCTCCATCCCATCAACCCCTGGCCAAGTCCAGCCTCTACACACCACTCCCCCCCCCCCCCCCATCTCCTCCTCTCCATCCCATCAACCCCTGGTCAAGTCCAGCCTCTACACACCACTTCACCCTCATCTCCTCCTCTCCATCCCATCAACCCCTGGCCAAGTCCAGCCTCTACACACCACTCCCCCCCCCCCCATCTCCATCCCATCAACCCCTGGCCAAGTCCAGCCTCTACACACCACTTCACCCTCATCTCCTCCTCTCCATCCCATCAACCCCTGGCCAAGTCCAGCCTCTACACACCACTTCCCCCCCATCTCCTCCTCTCCATCCCATCAACCCCTGGCCAAGTCCAGCCTCTACACACCACTTCCCCCCCCATCTCCATCCCATCAACCCCTGGCCAAGTCCAGCCTCTACACACCTCTTCCCCCCCATCTCCAACCCAGGGCCTTGTCCAGGTAAGACAGTCAATGGGTTAGTATCGATACGGTACACCACCCTGAGCCAGACCACACACACTCTTTTTACAGTCTACAATCAGTCTACAATCAGACACTATTGTTGGTCAAACACTTGTAATGTCACCACAGTATCAGACATTCTCAGGGCAGATGAGCAGGTGAAACAGAGGTCAAATTCAGCTAAAATGTTGTTAAATTTAGAAAATATGTTTCCAACTTTTCCCATGAATGAAATAAGAAACGTGATCAAAGTATGAAATGATTGTTATTCTCAAATACACTCCGCTTATTGTGTTTAGTTGTGGTCCATTTGTGTACAAATGATTATAATTATGTTTCAGCCCACGAACATCCGCTCCAACACAAATGGTCCCAAGGCTGAATCTAGGTCCCTACCGCTGTTACCTACCCCTTCCCCCTACCCCTGCCCCTACCCCTGTTACCTACCCCTGCCCCTACCCCTGTTACCTACCCCTGCCCCCTACCCCTACCCCTGTTACCTACCCCTGACGACATGAGGAGCTGCAGTTTAGCCAGAGAAGGAGTGATATCTGAAGAATAGAGAGATGTAGGACATAGGAGTTGATACTGTAGATCAACACAGAGAGAGAGAGAGACATCCTGATAGCCTTCTGACAACCCCCCCACACCCACTGAGGACATACACAAGACACAGATTGTTCTCCTTATGGACTCAAATGGGAAATACACTGCTAAAAAAAATAAAGGGAACACTTAAACAACAATGTAACTCCAAGTCAATCACACTTCCGTGAAATCAAACTGTCCACTTAGGAAGCAACACTGATTGACAATACATGTCACATGCTGTTGTGCAAATGGAATAGACAACAGGTGGAAATTATAGGCAATTAGCAAGACACCCCCAATAAAGGAGTGGTTCTGCAGGTGGTAACCACAGACCACTTCTCAGTTCCTATGCTTCCTGGCTGATGTTTTGGTCACTTTTGAATGCTGGCAGTGCTTTCACTCTAGTGGTAGCATGAGACGGAGTCTACAACCCACACAAGTGGCTCAGGTAGTGCAGCTCATCCAGGATGGCACATCAATGCGAGCTGTGGCAAGAAGGTTTGCTGTGTCTGTCAGCATAGTGTCCAGAGCATGGAAGCTCTACCAGGAGACAGGCCAGTACATCAGGAGACGTGGAGGGCATCAACCCAGCAGCAGGACAGCTAACTCCGCCTTTGTGCAAGGAGGAGCAGGAGGAGCACTGCCATAGCCCTGCAAAATGACCTCCAGCAGGCCACAAATGTGCATGTGTCTGCTCAAACGGTCAGAAACAGACTCCATGAGGGGGGAATGAGGGCCCGATGTCCACAGGTGGGGGTTGTGCTTACAGCCCAACACCATGCAGGACGTTTGGCATTTGCCAGAGAACACCAAGAGTGGCAAATTCACCACTGGCGCCCTGTGCTCTTCACAGATGAAAGCAGGTTCACACTGAGCACGTGACAGACGTGACAGAGTCTGGAGACGCCGTGGAGAACGTTCTGCTGCCTGCAACATCCTCCAGCATGACCGGTTTGGCGGTGGGTCAGTCATGGTGTGGGGTGGCATTTCTTTGGGGGGGCCGCACAGCCCTCCATGTGCTCGCCAGAGGTAGCCTGACTGCCATTAGGTACCGAGATGAGATCCTCAGACCCCTTGTGAGACCATATGCTGGTGCGGTTGGCCCTGGGTTCCTCCTAATGCAAAACAATGCTAGACCTCATGTGGCTGGAGTGTGTCAGCAGTTCCTGCAAGAGGAAGGCATTGATGCTATGGACTGGCCCGCCTGTTCCCCAGACCTGAATCCAATTGAGCACATCTGGGACATCATGTCTCGCTCCATCCACCAACGCCACGCTGCACCACAGACTGTCCAGGAGTTGGCGGATGCTTTAGTCCAGGTCTGGGAGGAGATCCCTCAGGAGACCATCCATCACCTCATCAGGAGCATGCCCAGGCGTTGTAGGGAGGTCATATAGGCACGTGGAGGCCACACACACTACTGAGCCTCATTTTGACTTGTTTTAAGGACATTACATCAAAGTTGGAACAGCCTGTAGTGTGGTTTTCCACTTAATTTTGAGTGTCACTCCAAATCCAGACCTCCATGGGTTGATAAATTTGATTTCCATTGATCATTTTTGTGTGACTTTGGTTTCAGCACATTCAACTATGTAAAGAAAAAAGTATTTAATAAGAATATTTCATTCATTCAGATCTAGGATGTGTTATTTTAGTGTTCCCTTTATTATTTTGAGCAGTATATATATTCAAGAAAAAAAACGTTTTCCCAAAAACAGTGTGTCTAAACTCTGGTGTCCAAACACCCAGCGCGCCCTAGACCTACTGTCTGAGGACCAACTAGGTTCACCCAGCGCGCCCTAGACCTTCTGTCTGAGGACCAACTAGGTTCACCCAGCGCGCCCTAGACCTTCTGTCTGAGGACCAACTAGGCTCACCTAGCCACATAATAATACACACAGGCACAAACGACCTGAGAGCACAGCACTCAAGGGAGTGATTGAAAAAGCTTCTTCTACTTTTCCCAATGAACAAGTGGTTATCTCCACCCTGCTGCCACGAAAAGACTTCCACCCTGCCACAATACAGCGGGTAAACGCAAGTATTTCCAGTGACTGTGCCTCAAAACCAAATGTTTTCCTGGCCCACCACTCCACCCTGGACTAGAACAGCCTCTATGACCAGGTCCACCTCTACAAGGCAGCAGTGCCCACCACTCCACCCTGGACTAGAACAGCCTCTATGACCAGGTCCACCTCTACAAGGCAGCAGTACCCACCACACTCCACCCTGGACTAGAACAGCCTCTATGACCAGGTCCACCTCTACAAGGCAGCAGTGCCCACCACTCCACCCTGGACTAGAACATCCTCTATGACCAGGTCCACCTCTACAAGGCAGCAGTACCCACCACACTCCACCCTGGACTAGAACAGCCTCTATGACCAGGTCCACCTCTACAAGGCAGCAGTGCCCACCACTCCACCCTGGACTAGAACATCCTCTATGACCAGGTCCACCTCTACAAGGCAGCAGTACCCACCACACTCCACCCTGGACTAGAACAGCCTCTATGACCAGGTCCACCTCTACAAGGCACCAGTACCCACCACACTCCACCCTGGACTAGAACAGCCTCTATGACCAGGTCCACCTCTACAAGGCAGCAGTACCCACCACACTCCACCCTGGACTAGAACAGCCTCTATGACCAGGTCCACCTCTACAAGGCAGCAGTGCCCACCACACTCCACCCTGGACTTTTACATTAGGCTAGAAATTCAAAAGGAAATTATCTTAACAGAGAAAAATTTCCTCCTGTGTGCTACCTATATCCCCCCACTAGAATCCCCATTATTTAATGAAGACAGCTTCTTCATCCTGGAGGGGGAAGACAATCATTTCCAGGCCCAGGGACATGTACTAGTCTGTGGCAACCGAAATGCCAGAACCACACAAGAACCTGACACCCTCAGCACACAGGGGGACAAACACCTGCCTGCAGGTGACAGCATTCCCTCCCCCATATGCCCCCCTAGGCACAACTATGACAACATAATCAACAAAAACGGGTCACAACTCCGGCAGCTCTGTCGCATGCTGGGTATGTACATAGTCAATGGTAAGCTTCGAGGGGACTCCTATGGTAGGTACACCTATAGCTCATCTCTTGGCAGTAGTACTGTCGACTACTTTATCATTGACCTCAACCCAGAGTCTCTCAGAGCGTTCCCAGTCAGCCCACTGACACCCCTATCAGACCACAGCAAAATCACAGTCTACTTGAACAGAGCAATACTCAATCATGAGGCATCAAAGCCAAAGGAACTGAGTAACATTAAGAAATGCTATAGATGGAAGGAACGCAGTTTGGAAACCTACCAAAAAACAATTAGGCAACAATAAATTCAATGCCTTTTAGACAATTTCCTGGGTAAAACGTTCCACTGTAATAGTGAAGGTGTAAACTTGGCAGTAGAAAACCTAAACAGTATATTTGACCTCTCAGCTTCCCTATCAAATCTAAAAATCTCAAATTAAAAAATGAAGAAAATGAACAGCAATGACAAATGGTTTGATGAAGAATGCAAAAACCTAAGAAAGAAATTGAGAAACCTGTCCAACCAAAAACATAGAGACTCGGAAAACCTGAGTCTACGCCTTCACTATGGTGAATCACTAAAACAATACAGAAATACACTACGGAAAAAGAAGGATGTCAGAAATCAGCTCAATGCAACTGAAGAATCCATAGACTCTAACCACTTCTGGGAAAATTGGAAAACACGAAACAAACAACACGAAGAATTATCTATCCAAAATGGAGACGTATGGGTAAACCACTTCTCCAATCTTTTTGTCTCTATAACAAAGAATCAAGAGCAAAAACATATACATGATCAAATACAAATCTTAGAATCAACTATTAAAGACCAGAACCTACTGGATTCTCCAATTACATTGAATGAGTTACAGGACAAAATAAAAACCCTCCAACCCAAAAAGGCATGTGGTGTTGATGGTATCCTCAATGAAATGATCAAATATACAGACAACAAATTCCAATTGGCTATACTAAAACTCTTTAACATCATACATAGCTCTGGCATCTTCCCCAATATTTGGAACCAAGGACTGATCACCCCAATCCACAAAAGTGGAGACAAATTTGACCCCAATAACTACCGTGGAATATGTGTCAACAGTAACCTTGGGAAAATCCTCTGCATTATTATTAACAGCAGACTCGTACATTTCCTCAATGAAAACAATGTACTGAGCAAATGTCAAATTGGCTTTTTATCAAATTATCGTACAACAGACCATGTATTCACCCTGCACACCCTAATTGGCAACCAAACAAACCAAAACAAAGGCAAAGTCTTCTCATACTTTGTTGATTTAAAAAAAGCCTTCGACTCAATTTGGCATGAGGGCCTGCTATACAAATTGATGGAAAGTGGTGTTGGGGGTAAAACATACGACATTATGAGACAGTGATGCAGCTTAAGCCCCCTCTTCAACATATATATCAACGAATTGGCGCGGGCACTAGAACAGTCTGCAGCACCTGGCCTCACCCTATTAGAATCTGAAGTCAAATGTCTACTGTTTGCTGATGATCTGATGCTTTTGTCACAGACCAAGGAGGGTCTACAGCAGCACCTAGATATTCTGCACAGATTCAGCCAGACCTGGGCCCTGACAGTAAATCTCAGTAAGACCAAAATAATGGTGTTCCAAAAAAGGCCCAGTCACCAGGAACACAAATACAAAATCCGTCTAGACACCATTGCCCAAGAGCACACAAAAAAACTATACAAACCTTGGCCTAAACATCAGCGCCACAGGTAACTTCCACAAAGCTGTGAACGATCTGAGAGACAAGGCAAGAAGGGCATTATATGCCATCAAAAGGAACATAAAATTCAACATACCGATTAGGATCTGGCTAAAAATACTTGAATCAGTCATAGAGCTCATTGCCCTTTACGGTTGTGAGGTCTGGGGTCCACTCACCAACCAAGACTTCACAAAATGGGACAAACACCAAAATTGAGGATTCTGCAAAAATATCTTCAGTGTACAACGTAGAACACCAAATAATGCATGCAGAGCAGAATTAGGCCGATACCCACTAATTATCACCTAAAAGGAAGCGATTCCCAAACCTTCCATAACAAAGCCATCACCTACAGAGAGATGAACCTGGAGAAGAGTCCCCTGAGCAAGCTGGTCCTGGGGCTCTGTTCACAAACACACCCTACAGAGCCCCAGGACAACAGCACAATTAGACCCAACCAAATCATGAGAAAAAAAAAGATAATTACTTGACACATTGGAAAGAATTAACAAAAAACAGAGCAAACTAGAATGCTATTTGGCCCTACACAGAGAGTACACAGCGGCAGAATACCTACCACTGTGACTGACCCAAACTTAAGGAAAGCTTTGACTATGTACAGACTCAGTGAGCATAGCCTTGCTATTGAGAAAGACCGCCGTAGGCAGACATAGCTCTCAAGACAAGACAGGCTATGTGCACACTGCCCACAAAATTAGATGGAAACTGAGCTGCACTTCCTAACCTCCTGCCCAATGTATGACCATAGTAGAGACACATATTTCCCTCAGATTAGACAGATCCACAAAGAATTGAAAACAAACCCAATTTTGATAAACTCCCATATATACTGGGTGAAATACCAGTGTGCCATCCCAGCAGTAAGATTTGTGACCTGTTGCCACAAGAAAAGGGCAACCAGTGAAGAATAAACACCCTTGTAAATACAACCCATATTTAACCATTTGTACATCGTTACAACAAAAAACAAACACATTTCTTCACATAGGGTCGTGGGGTGAGACAGGGATGCAGCTTAAGCCCCACCCTCTTCAACATATATATCAACGAATTGGCGCGGGCACTAGAAAAGTCTGCAGCACCCGGCCTCCCCCTGCTAGAATCCGAAGTCAAATGTCTGCTGTTTGCTGATGATCTGGTGCTTCTGTCACCAACCAAGTAATGACTGGAATGCGCGGCTGTTTCTTCAGAGAAAATACCTTAAAAATGTCAATTAAAACGCTGAGTACCAAAAAGACGTCTCCCGTTTAATTGCCCGGAAACGTCACACATTTCATTTTAACACCCCGTTTCTCAAAAGTAATCTTTTACGAGGTTACCATGAATTGTTCACAAGGTTTAATGTTCGATTTGTTATATAAAATAATTACGTAAATGATACCAATCATCAATTGTTATCACCAGTAAGAAACTGCTAGCCATTGGCTGCTTACTGCTGAGTACTGCTAGCTAACTGGCAAGCACAGAAACAGTCAACAACTTCAAGAGTAAAGAACCCTAGGAATTGGCAGATCGCCCTCTAGTGGCGAAAGTAAGAACTGACCAAAACACACAGTAAAAGAGGAGAATAATTTGTAGAGATTTTTTATTTTTATTTAGAGAGCCATACTAAGACAAAATAAATGTGACACAATGTGTAAATGATAACATATTAGCGCAGAAAATTAAGAAATTGATTTGCATTAAGGAATTGGAGCGGGAGGGAGCCTAGTGGTTAGAGCGTTGGGCTAGTAACCGAAAGGTTGCAAGATCGAATCCCCGAGCTGACAAGGTACAAATCTGTTGTTCTGCCCCTGAACAGGCAGTTAACCCACTGTTCCTAGAACGTCATTGAAAATAAGAATTAGTTAAACAAAGGTAAAAAATAATATATACAGTGCCTTGCGAAAGTATTCGGCCCCCTTGAACTTTGCGACCTTTTGCCACATTTCAGGCTTCAAACATAAAGATATAAAACTGGCACCCAGCCTCCCCCTGCTAGAATCCGAAGTCAAATGTCTGCTGTTTGCTGATGATCTGGTGCTTCTGTCACCAACCAAGTAGGGCCTACAGCAGCACCTAGATCTTATGCACAGATTCTGTCAGACCTGGGCCCTGACAGTAAATCTCAGTAAGACCAAATTAATGGTGTTCCAAAAAAGGTCCAGTCACCAGGACCACAAATACAAATTCCATCTAGACACTGTTGCCCTAGAGCACACAAAAAACTATACATACCTTGGCCTAAACATCAGCGCCACAGGTAACTTACACAAAGCTGTGAACGATCTGAGAGACAAGGCAAGAAGGGCATTTTATGCCATCAAAAGAAACATACATTTCAACATACCAATTAGGATCTGGCTAAAAATACTTGAATCAGTCATAGAGCCCATTGCCCTTTATGGTTGTGAGGTCTGGGGTCCGCTCACCAACCAAGACTTCACAAAATGGGACAAACACCAAATTGAGACTCTGCACGCAGAATTCTGCAAAAATATCCTCTGTGTACAACGTAGAACACCAAATAATGCATGCAGAGCAGAATTAGGCCGATACCCAATAATTATCAAAATCCAGAAAAGAGCCGTTAAATTCTACAACCACCTAAAAGGAAGTGATTCACAAACCTTCCATAATAAAGCCATCACCTACAGAGAGATGAACCTGGAGAAGAGTCCCCAAAGCAAGCTGGTCCTGGGGCTCTGTTCACAAACACACCCTACAGAGCCCCAGGACAACAGCACAATTAGACCCAACCAAATCATGAGAAAACAAAAAGATAATTACTTAACACATTGGAAAGAATTAACAAAAAAACAGAGCAAACTAGAATGCTATTTGGCCCTACGCAGAGAGTACACAGCGGCAGAATACCTGACCACTGTGACTGACCCAAAATTAAGGAAAGCTTTGACTATGTACAGACTCAGTGAGCATAGCCTTGCTATTGAGAAAGGCCGCCGTAGGCAGACATGGCTCTCAAGAGAAGACAGGCTATGTGCTCACTGCCCACAAAATGAGGTGGAAACTGAGCTGCACTTCCTAACCTCCTGCCCAATGTATGACCATATTAGAGAGACATATTTCCCTCAAATTACACAGATCCACAAAGAATTCGAAAACAAATCCAATTTTGAAAAACTCCCATATCTACTGGGTGAAATTCCACAGTGTGCCATCACAGCAGCAAGATTTGTGACCTGTTGCCACGAGAGAAGGGCAACCAGTGAAGAACAAACACCATTGTAAATACAACCCATATTTATGCTTATTTATTTTATCTTGTGTCCTTTAACCATTTGTACATTGCTAAAACACTGTATATATATATATATATATATATATATATATATATATATATATATATATATATATATAATATGACATTTGTAATGTCTTTACTGTTTTGAAACTTCTGTATGTGTAATGTTTACTGTTAATTTTTGTTGTTTTTCACTTTATATATTCACTTTGTATGTTGTCTACCTCACTTGCTTTGGCAATGTTAACACATGTTTCCCATGCCAATAAAGCCCTTGAATTGAATTGAATTGAGAGAGAGATAATCACTGATGGTGTGTGAGGAGGGGAGGAGACTAACATCAGTGTGTCAGGTTGACAGTGTTTAGGGACATGGTCATGGTCTGATAACTCCACATCGCTAGGTAACATCTGACAGCCTATTTGCTGACATTACTGCTGTGAAAATTTGCCAAATCTAACTGTGTAGCAGTCCAATTATCAGTCTTATTCAGCAGTTGTGAAGCTTTCATATGCATGGCTCCAAACTAAAACACACAAACACCAATTTGCTGAGTCATTGATAGTGCTGGCATAAACCTACATGAAATTAGCAGGATTAACAGAATGAATAGGTGGCTCATTAGGCAGAAAGAACCCTGTGTTTCCTGGCAGGGGTGTGTGTGTGTGTGTGTGTGTGTGTGTGTGTGTGTGTGTGTGTGTGTGTGTGTGTGTGTGTGTGTGTGTGTGTGTGTGCTCAAACGACAGACTGAGGAAGAAATGAAGGGAAAGAGATGGAGGAAAACCAGAGGTATAGATTGAGAGGAGATGTTAAATAGAAATAGCCAGGGAGGTAGATGGCAGAGGGGGAGAATTAGAGAAGCAGATATGGTAGGAAAGATTGTCCAGTCATGGATAACGTCCGAGAGGAATGACTGGAATGCGCGGCTGTTTCTTCAGAGAAAATACCTTGAAAATGTCAATTAAAACGCTGAGTACCAAAAAGACGTCTCCCGTTTAATTGCCCGGCAATGTCACACATTTCATTTTAACACCCCGTTTCTCAAAAGTAATCTTTTACGAGGTTACCATGAATTGTTCACAAGGTTTAATGTTCGATTTGTTATATAAAATAATTCCGTAAATGATACCAATCATCAATTGTTATCACCAGTAAGAAACTGCTAGCCATTGGCTGCTTACTGCTGAGTACTGCTAGCTAACTGGCAAGCACAGAAACAGTCAACAACTTCAAGAGTAAAGAACCCTAGGAATTGGCCGATCGCCCTCTAGTGGCGAAAGTAAGAACTGACCAAAACGCACAGTCAAAGAGGAGAATAATTTGTAGAGATTTTTTTATTTTTTTATTTAGAGAGCCATACTAAGACAAAATAAATGTGACACAATGTGTAAATGATAACATATTAGCGCAGAAAATTAAGAAATTGATTTGCATTAAGGAATTAGAGCGGGAGGGAGCCTAGTGGTTGGGCTAGTAACCGAAAGGTTGCAAGATCGAATCCCCGAGCTGACAAGGTACAAATCTGTTGTTCTGCCCCTGAACAGGCAGTTAACCCACTGTTCCTAGAACGTCATTGAAAATAAGAATTAGTTAAACAAAGGTAAAAAATTATATATATATATATAATTTTTTAAATGCATAAAAAAAATAGAAGCCTGTCTCAAATAGAAGCCTGTCTCAAATAGAAGCCTGTCTCAAATAGAAGCCTGTCTCCAATAAGCGCATGTCATGTTCCGTGTTTTAAGCAAATACATTCCAGGGATATTAATTTACATTTTATGGTCGTGAAAATTGTAGAGAAACAATCATTTGACCACTGGAACAAGGTCAACATGGGAAGATGGACAACTGCTCCCTCAGATAGTTGAATACTTACAATCTATCATATCAGTGCACAGCAGTTGTCAACTAATGTTGCTTACGACAGACACTCAATACAACAAAGTGACACAAGAACCAACTGTTGGGACCCAACTACTAGACTCTGTTGATGACAGCATAGCAAAACATGGCCATTATTTTTAAAGGTAAATTTACAGTAACGCTGCTGCCCTACTAACATGTCAATGATGAAGACTGAGGGTCTGAAATCTACATTGAAGACGTAAGAAACACACGCAGGTACGCACGCAGGTACGCACGCAGGTACGCACGCAGGTACGCACGCAGGTACGCACGCAGGAGAACCCTCGTCAGACCTCCGTGACTCCAGTGAATTACAGCCAATCTGTTCTCCCTCCATGGGGCTAATCGTCCAATCATATCGCTTTGTGTTCCCTTCTGAGCCCGCTGGCATAATGAAGAGAAATCACCACACATTCAGCAGGTCCACACACACACACACACACACAACCGCTGATAGATTATGGAGGTTTGGGTGCGTGTGTGTCAAATGAAGAGAAATGGCTAGAGATGAATTTACTGTGCTTCATCCTCAGTGTGCGTTCACGTGTCTCTGTGTGTGTGTCTGTGTGTGTGTCTGTGTGTGTGTCTGTGTGTGTGTCTGTGTGTGTGTGTGTTAGTGGCAAATTAAGAGTAATGACTGTCTATGAATCACTGTACACGTCCCCAATCGTCGCTGTATCAGGCAACTCCATTCATGGAGGACAGGAACCGTATGTGAGCATACTCTCTTTCTCTCTGCAGGTGTGTGCTCACGTGTTTCTGTGTGTATGTGATGGTGGCTGGTTCTCTACATATGCATGTGTGTGTGTTGGTGTTATATTGGGTGCTGACTCACTGCAATGCTCTGCAGTGAGAAGAGATGCATCCGATACGGTTGACCTTTGTGTGTTTACGGTGTGTGTCGTTAGGATGGATTGATAAGCACTAATGATGACACTTTTACCAGACAGACAGATTTATGGTGGAAGGAAGGGATCCCTCACACACACACTCACACTCACCCAGGGCCTGCGAGGTGAAGGCAGCCATGGCACTCTGCAGTCTATCTGGCCTGATGGCCTGAACCAACAGCACCTGCAAGGAGAAAGAGGGAGAGGGGAGACGTGAGAAGAGGGGAGACGGGAGGAGAGGAGAGACGGGAGGAGAGGAGAGGGGAGACGTGAGAAGAGGGGAGACGGGAGGAGAGGAGAGGGGAGAAGAGGAGAGGGGAGAAGAGGAGAGGAGACGGGAGAAGAGGAGAGGAGACGGGAAGAAGAGGAGAGGAGATGTGAGAAGAGGAGAGGAGACGGGAGAAGGGGAGAGGAGAGAAGATGTGAGAAGAGGAGAGGAGACGGGAGAAGGGGAGAGGAGAGAAGATGTGAGAAGAGGAGAGGGGAGATGTGAGAAGAGGAGAGGGGAGAAGAGGACTGGGGAGACGTGAGAAGAGAAGAGGGGAGACGTGAGAAGAGGAGACGTGAGAAGAGGAGAGGGGAGATGAGGACTGGGGAGACGTGAGAAGAGGAGAGGGAGAAGGGAGAAGAGGAGAGGGGAGAAGAGGAGAGGGGAGAAGGGAGAAGAGGAGAGGGGAGATGGGAGAAGAGGAGAGGGGAGAAGAGGAGAGGAGAGGGGAGAAGAGAAGAGGAGAGGGGAGAAGAGAAGAGGGGAGAAGAGGAGAGGGGAGACGTGAGAAGAGGAGAGGAGACAGGAGAAGAGGAGAGGGGAGACGTGAAAGAAGAGACGTGAGAAGAGGAGAGGGGAGAAGAGGAGAGGGGAGAAGAGGAGAGGGGAGACGGGAGAAGAGGAGAGGGGAGACGGGAGAAGAGGAGAGGGGAGACGTGAGAAGAGGAGAGGGGAGACGTGAGAAGAGGAGAGGGGAGAAGAGGAGAGGGGAGACGTGAGAAGAGGAGAGGGGAGAAGGGAGAAGAGGAGAGGGGAGACGTGAGAAGAGGAGAGGGGAGACGTGAGAAGAGGAGAAGGGAGAAGAGGAGAGGGGAGACGTGAGAAGAGGAGAAGGGAGAATAGGAGAAGTGAGAAGAGGAGAGGAGATGTGAGAAGAGGATAGGGGAGAAGTGAGAAGAGGAGAGGGGAGAAGAGGAGAGGGGAGACGTGAGAAGAGGAGAGGGGAGAAGGGAGAAGAGGAGAGAAGAGGAGAGGGGAGACGTGAGAAGAGGAGAAGGGAGAAGAGGAGACGTGAGAAGAGGAGAGGGAGAAGGGAGAAGAGGAGAGGGGAGAAGGAAGAAAAGGAGAGGGAGAAGGGAGAAGATGGGAGACGGGAGAAGAAGAAGAGGGAGAGGGGAGAAGAGGAGAGGGGAGGGGGAGAAGAGGAGAGGGGAGGGAAGAGGAGAGGGGAGAAGAGGACTGGGGAGACGTGAGAAGAGGAGAGGGGAGAAGGGAGAAGAGGAGAGGGAGACGTGAGAAGAGGAGAGGGGAGAAGGGAGAAGAGGAGAGGGGAGAAGAGGAGAGGGGAGAAGAGGACTGGGGAGACGTTGAGAAGAGGAGAGGGGAGAAGGGAGAAGAGGAGAGGGGAGACGTGAGAAGAGGAGAGGAGAGGAGAAGGGAGAAGAGGAGAGGGGAGAGAAGAGGAGAGGGGAGATGTGAGAAGAGGAGAGGGGAGAAGGGAGAAGAGGAGAGGGGAGAAGAGGAGAGGGGAGATGTGAGAAGAGGAGAAGGGAGAAGAGGAGAGGGGAGACGTGAGAAGAGGAGAAGGGAGAAGAGGAGAGGGGAGACGTGAGAAGAGGAGAAGGGAGACGTGAGAAGAGGAGAAGGGAGAAGAGGAGAAGGGAGAAGAGGAGAGGAGATGTGAGAAGAGGAGAGGGGAGAAGTGAGAAGAGGAGAGGGGAGAAGAGGAGAGGGGAGAAGAGGAGAGGTGAGAAGAGGAGAGGGGAGAAGTGAGAAGAGGAGAGGGGAAAAGAGGAGAGGGGAGAAGAGGAGACGGGAGAAGAGGACTGAGGAGACGGGAGAAGAGGACTGAGGAGACGGGAGAAGAGGACTGGGGAGACGTGAGAAGAGGACTGGGGAGACGTGAGAAGAGGAGAAGGGAGAAGAGGAGAGGGAGAAGGGAGAAGAGGAGAGGAGGGAGAAGATGGGAGATGGGAGAAGAGAAGAGGAGAGGGGAGAAGAGGAGAGGGGAGGGGAGAAGAGGAGAGGGGAGAAGAGGACTGGGGAGACGTGAGAAGAGGAGAGGGGAGAAGGGAGAAGAGGAGAGGGGAGACGTGAGAAGAGGAGAGGGGAAAAGAGGGGGGACGGGAGAAGAGGATAGGGGAGACGGGAGAAGAGGTGAGGGGAGACAGGAGAAGAGGAGAGGGGAGAAGAGGAGAGGGGAGGAGAGAAGAGGGGAGGAGAGGAGAGGAGAGGGGAGAAGAGGAGAGGGGAGGAGAGAAGAGGGAGAAGAGGAGAGGGGAGAAGAGGAGAGGGGAGACGTGAGAAGAGGAGAGGGGAGAAGAGGAGAGGGGAGACGTGAGAAGCGGAGAAGGGAGAAGAGGAGAGGGGAGACGTGAGAAGAGGAGAAGGGAGAAGAGGAGAGGAGAGACGTGAGAAGAGGAGAGGGGAAAAGAGGGGGGACGGGAGAAGAGGAGAGGGGAGACGGGAGAAGAGGTGAGGGGAGACAGGAGAAGAGGAGAGGGGAGAAGAGGAGAGGGGAGGAGAGAAGAGGGGAGGAGAGGAGAGGAGAGGGGAGAAGAGGAGAGGGGAGGAGAGAAGAGGGGAGAAGAGGAGAGGGGAGACGTGAGAAGAGGAGAGGAGAGGGGAGAAGAGGAGAGGGGAGAAGAGGAGAGGGGAGACGGGAGAAGAGGAGAGGGAAGACAGGAGAAGAGGAGAGGGGAGAAGAGAAGAGGAGAGGGGAGGAGAGAAGAGGAGAGATGGGAGAAGAGGAGAGATGGGAGAAGAGGAGAGATGGGAGAAGAGGAGAGATGGGAGAAGAGGAGAGGGGAGACGGGGAGAAGAGGAGAGGAGAGAAGAGGAGAGGGGAGACGGGAGAAGAGGAGAGGGGAGAAGAGGAGACGGGAGAAGAGGGGGGACATGAGAAGAGGGGAAAATGAGTGAGTAGGAAATGCCTCAATCTGGGAGCACTGTAAAGAGAGCTTATCCTGTAAATAACTAAACATAAAGGACAATTGATTATGTATCAGTGTGAAACAAGGATTTACTCATGTTAATCAGTGATTGACACCTAACCTGCTGGAATGGTTTGATCTTCTTGGCGATGGAGGGCGGGACTTCCTGTTCACAGTTGGAGCTCCGTGAGAAGGAGAGCCAGAGATCCGAGTCACTCAGACACAGAGACTGGTACAGGCCTGGGAATGTACTCTACATCAGAAGAGTGGAGAAAAGAGGGATGGAATGAAAGGACAAAGCTAAAAAGCCAAAGAGAGTCTCCTTTCACAGTGTGAATGTATGTATACAAACCTTGAACATGGTAAACTCAGCAAAAAAAGAAACGTCCCCCTTTTCAGGACCCTGTCTTTCAAAGATAATTAGTAAAAATCCAAATAACTTCACATATCTTCATTGTAAAGGGTTTAAACACTGTGCCTCATGCTTGTTCTATTAATGAACACGCACCTGTGGAACGGTCATTAAGACACTAACAGCTAACAGACGGTAGGCAGTTAAGGTCACAGTTATGAAAACCTAGGACACTAAAGAGGCCTTTCTACTGACTCTGAAAAACACCAAAAGAAAGATGCCCAGGGTCCCTGCTCATCTGCGTGAACATGCCTTCAGCATGCTGCAAGGAGGCATGAGGACTGCAGATGTGGCCAGGGCAGTACATTGCAATATCCGTACTGTGAGACGCCTAAGACAGCGCTGGCAGACCACGTGTAACACCACGTGCACAGGATCGGTGCATCTGAACATCACACCTGCGGGACAGGTACAGGATGGCAACGACTGCACGAGTTACACCAGGAACACACAATGCCTCCATCAGTGCTCAGACTGTCCGCAATAGGCTGAGAGAGGCTGGACTGAAGGCTTGTAGGGCTGTTGTAAGGCAGGTCCTCATCAGACATCACCGGAAACAACGTTGCCTATGGGCACAAACCCACCGTCGCTGGACCAGACAGGGCTGGCAGAAAGTGCTCTTCACTGACGAGTTGCGGTTTTGTCTCACCAGGGGTGATGGTCGTATTCGCGTTTATCATCGAAGGAATGAGCGTTACACCGAGGACTGTACCCTGGAGCGGGATCGATTTGGAGGTGCAAGGTCTGTCATGGTCTGGGGCGGTGTGTCACAGCATCATCGGAGTGAACTTGTTGTCATTGCAGGCAATCTCAACGCTGTGCGTTACAGGGAAGACATCCTCCTCCCTCATGTGGTACCCTTCCTGCAGGCTCATCCTGATATGACCCTCAAGCATGACAATGCCACCAGCCATACTGCTCGTTCTGTGCGTGATTTCCTGCAAGACAGGAATGTCAGTGTTCTGCCATGGCCAGCGAAGAGCCCGGATCTCAATCACACTGAGCACGTCTGGGACCTGTTGGATCGGAGGGTGAGGGCTAGGGCCATTCCCCCCAGAAATGTCCGGGAACTTGCAGGTGCCTTGATGGAAGAGTGGGGTAACATCTCACAGCAAGAACTGGCAAATCTGGTGCAGTCCAATGAGGAGGAGATGCACTGCAGTACTTAATGCAGCTGGTGGCCACACCAGATACTGACTGTTACTTCTGATTTTACCCCCCCCCCCCCCCCCCCCTTGTTCAGGGACACATTATTCCATTTCTGTCAGTCACATTTATTTATTTTATATTTTTTATTTCACCTTTATTTAACCAGGTAGGCTAGTTGAGAACACCTTTATTTAACCAGGTAGGCTAGTTGAGAACACCTTTATTTAACCAGGTAGGCTAGTTGAGAACACCTTTATTTAACCAGGTAGGCTAGTTGAGAACACCTTTATTTAACCAGGTAGGCTAGTTGAGAACACCTTTATTTAACCAGGTAGGCTAGTTGAGAACAAGTTCTCATTTGCAACTGCGACCTGGCCAAGATAAAGCATAGCAGTGTGAGCATACAACAAAGAGTTACACATGGAGTAAACAATTAACAAGTCAATAACACAGTAGAAAACAAAGGGGGGGTCTATATACAATGTGTGCAAAAGGCATGAGGAGGTAGGAAAATAATTACAATTTTGCAGATTAACACTGGAGTGATAAATGATCAGATGGTCATGTACAGGTAGAGATATTGGTGTGCAGAAGAGCAGAAAAGTAAATAAATAAAAACAGTATGGGGGTGAGGTAGGTGAAAAGGGTGGGCTATTTACCAATAGACTATGTACAGCTGCAGCGATCGGTTAGCTGCTCAGATAGCTGATGTTTGAAGTTGGTGAGGGAGATAAAAGTCTCCAACTTCAGCGATTTTTGCAATTCGTTCCAGTCACAGGCAGCAGAGTACTGGAACGAAAGGCGGCCAAATGAGGTGTTGGCTTTAGGGATGATCAGTGAGATACACCTGCTGGAGCGCGTGCTACGGATGGGTGTTGCCATCGTGACCAGTGAGCTGAGATAAGGCGGAGCTTTACCTAGCATGGACTTGTAGATGACTTGGAGCCAGTGGGTCTGGCGACGAATATGTAGCGAGGGCCAGCCGACTAGAGCATACAAGTCGCAGTGGTGGGTGGTATAAGGTGCTTTAGTGACAAAACGGATGGCACTGTGATAAACTGCATCCAGTTTGCTGAGTAGAGTGTTGGAAGCCATTTTGTAGATGACATCGCCGAAGTCGAGGATCGGTAGGATAGTCAGTTTTACTAGGGTAAGCTTGGCGGCGTGAGTGAAGGAGGCTTTGTTGCGGAATAGAAATCCGACTCTTGATTTGATTTTCGATTGGAGATGTTTGATATGAGTCTGGAAGGAGAGTTTGCAGTCTAGCCAGACACCTAGGTACTTATAGACGTCCACATATTCTAGGTCGGAACCATCCAGGGTGGTGATGCTAGTCGGGCATGCAGGTGCAGGCAGCGACCGGTTGAAAAGCATGCATTTGGTTTTACTAGCGTTTAAGAGCAGTTGGAGGCCACGGAAGGAGTGTTGTATGGCATTGAAGCTTGTTTGGAGGTTAGATAGCACAGTGTCCAAAGACGGGCCGAAAGTATATAGAATGGTGTCGTCTGCGTAGAGGTGGATCAGGGAATCGCCCGCAGCAAGAGCAACATCATTGATATACACAGAGAAAAGAGTCGGCCCGAGAATTGAACCCTGTGGCACCCCCATAGAGACTGCCAGAGGACCGGACAGCATGCCCTCCAATTTGACACACTGAACTCTGTCTGCAAAGTAATTGGTGAACCAGGCAAGGCAGTCATCCGAAAAAAACGAGGCTACTGAGTCTGCCGATAAGAATATGGTGATTGACAGAGTCGAAAGCCTTGGCAAGGTCGATGAAGACGGCTGCACAGTACTGTCTTTTATCGATGGCGGTTATGATATCGTTTAGTACCTTGAGTGTAGCTGAGGTGCACCCATGACCGGCTCGGAAACCAGATTGCACAGCGGAGAAGGTACGGTGGGATTCGAGATGGTCAGTGACCTGTTTGTTGACTTGGCTTTCGAAGACCTTAGATAGGCAGGGCAGGATGGATATAGGTCTGTAACAGTTTGGGTCCAGGGTGTCTCCCCCTTTGAAGAGGGGGATGACTGCGGCAGCTTTCCAATCCTTGGGGATCTCAGACGAGATGAAAGAGAGGTTGAACAGGCTGGTAATAGGGGTTGCGACAATGGTGGCAGATAGTTTCAGAAATAGAGGGTCCAGATTGTCAAGCCCAGCTGATTTGTACGGGTCCAGGTTTTGCAGCTCTTTCAGAACATCTGCTATCTGGATTTGGGTAAAGGAGAACCTGGAGAGGCTTGGGCGAGGAGCTACGGGGGGGGCGGAGCTGTTGGCCGAGGTTGAAGTAGCCAGGCGGAAGGCATGGCCAGCCGTTGAGAAATGCTTATTGAAGTTTTCGATAATCATGGATTTATCAGTGGTGACCGTGTTACCTAGCCTCAGTGCAGTGGGCAGCTGGGAGGAGGTGCTCTTGTTCTCCATGGACTTCACAGTGTCCCAGAACTTTTTGGAGTTGGAGCTACAGGATGCAAACTTCTGCCTGAAGAAGCTGGCCTTAGCTTTCCTGACTGACTGCGTCAATTGGTTCCGGACTTCCCTGAACAGTTGCATATCACGGGGACTATTCGATGCTATTGCAGTCCGCCACAGGATGTTTTTGTGCTGGTTGAGGGCAGTCAGGTCTGGGGTGAACCAAGGGCTGTATCTGTTCTTAGTTCTGCATTTTTTGAACGGAGCATGCTTATCTAAAATGGTGAGGAAGTTACTTTTAAAGAATGACCAGGCATCCTCAACTGACGGGATGAGGTCAATGTCCTTCCAGGATACCCGGGCCAGGTCGATTAGAAAGGCCTGCTCACAGAAGTGTTTTAGGGAGCGTTTGACAGTGATGAGGGGTGGTCGTTTGACTGCGGCTCCGTAGCGGATACAGGCAATGAGGCAGTGATCGCTGAGATCCTGGTTGAAGACAGCGGAGGTGTATTTGGAGGGCCAGTTGGTCAGGATGACGTCTATGAGGGTGCCCTTGTTTACAGAGTTAGGGTTGTACCTGGTGGGTTCCTTGATGATTTGTGTGAGATTGAGGGCATCTAGCTTAGATTGTAGGACTGGCGGGGTGTTAAGCATATCCCAGTTTAGGTCACCCAACAGAACAAACTCTGAAGATAGATGGGGGGCGATCAATTCGAAAATGGTGTCCAGGGCACAGCTGGGAGCTGAGGGGGGTCGGTAGCAGGCGGCAACCGTGAGAGACTTATTTCTGGAGAGAGTAATTTTCAAAATTAGTAGTTCGAACTGTTTGGGTATGGACCTGGAAAGTATGACATTACTTTGCAGGCTATCTCTGCAGTTAACTGCAACTCCTCCCCCTTTGGCAGTTCTATCTTGACGGAAGATGTTATAGTTGGGTATGGAGATCTCTGAATTTTTGGTGGCCTTCCTGAGCCAGGATCCAGACACAGCAAGGACATCAGGGTTAGCAGAGTGTGCTAAAGCAGTGAGTAAGACAAACTTAGGGAGGAGGCTTCTGATGTTGACATGCATGAAACCAAGGCTTTTTCGATCACAGAAGTCAACAAATGAGGGTGCCTGGGGACATGCAGGGCCTGGGTTTACCTCCACATCAGCCGCGGAACAGAGAAGGAGTAGTATGAGGGTGCGGCTAAAGGCTATCAAAACTGGTCGCCTAGAGCGTTGGGGACAGAGAATAAGAGGAGCAGGTTTCTGGGCATGGTAGAATATATTCAGGGCATAATGCGCAGACAGGGGTATGGTGGGGTGCGGGTACAGCGGAGGTAAGCCCAGGCACTGGGTGATGATGAGAGAGGTTGTATCTCTGGACATGCTGGTAGTAATGGGTGAGGTCACCGCATGTGTGGGAGGTGGGACAAAGGAGTTATCAGGGGTATGAAGAGTGGAACTAGGGGCTCCATTGTGAACTAAAACAATGATAACTAACCTGAACAACAGTATACAAGGCATATTGACATTTGAGAGAGACATACAGCGAGGCATACAGTAATCACAGGTGTTGAATTGGGAAAGCTAGCTAAAACAGTAGGTGAGACAACAGCTAATCAGCTAGCACAACAACAGCAGGTAAAATGGCGTAGACTAGGCAACGGGGCCAACAGATAAAACAACCAAGCGGAATGGAGTACCGTGATTAATGGACAGTCCAGCGTGCATCAGCTATGTAGCCAAGAGATCAGTGTCCAGGGGGCAGCGGTGGATGGGGCAGGGAAGCTGGACTGGCGAGTGTTATCCAGGTTAAAAAAAACTAACAATGACTAAATAGCTTGTAGCTAGTTAGCTGGTTAGCTTCTGGAGGTTCTTGAGTGTGTTCTAAAAATAAAAATAAATAATAGCGATTCCGTATCACATTGGGTGAGGCAGGTTTCCGGAAGGTATAAACAAATTAAAAGTCAAAAGAGATAGAAAGTAAATATGGGTCCGGTGAGCGTTTGGGACGCGGCGATTCAGGCGGTTAGCAGGCCTATGCTAACAAGCTAACAGTTTGTAGGCCCGGGCTAGACAAGGTAGCAGTTAGCGGACCGGAGCTGGACAAGCTAGCAGTTAGCAGGCCGAATTAGCAAGCAGGGAGATAGCGAGGGCTAGAGAGTTAGCCTTTGGGGGACGTCGCGATGGGGTGAGTCTGTTTATTCCTCTTCATGCGGTGACATCGATAGACCGGTCGTGGGCCCGGGTATTGTAGCTCAGGAGTATGCTACGGTGGTAGCGCAGGCCGGGCTAGCTTCAAGCTAAGTGGGTGGAAACGCTAGCCAGGGGTAATCATCCGGGTTTAGCTAGATAGCTAGTTGTGAAGATCCAGCTGAAAAATCCAGCTGAAAAATGTTCCGTTTGCGGTGGGAATCCGGGGATGAATCCGGGGTTGAAAAATAAATAGGTCCGTTATGCTCTGGTTAGAGTCGCGTTGTTCGAACTGGCGAGAGCTTTCCGAACTACAGGTTAGCTGAAGACCGGTGTTAGCTGAAGACCGCTAGCATAGCTGGTGGTTAGCTGGCTAGCTTCAGTTGAGGGGTTCCGAAGTAAATATAAATACTTTAGGAAAAATAGCTACATTGGGTGAGGCGGGTAGCAGGAGAGTATTTGGAAGCTTAGGTTTAGCAAAATGTTTTTAAAGGGATAGCTATGTAAAAAACGCAAAATATGTAAAAAACGCAAAATAAACTAAATATACAGGGACACGACACGACAGGACGACTTACTGCTACGCCATCTTGGAACCAGATCCCTGTCTGTAGAACTTGTTCAGTTTATGTCTCAGTTGTTGAATCTTGTTATGTTCATACAAATATTTACACATGTGAAGTTTGCTGAAAATAAACACAGTTGACAGTGAGAGGACGTTTCTTTATTTGAGTTTATATACACTGACTATACAAAACATTAAGAACACTTTCCATGACACAGACTGACCAGGTGGATCCAGGTGGATCCAGGTGAAAGATATGATCCCTTATTGATGTTACTTGTTAAATCCTCTTCAATCAGTGTAGATGAAGGGAAGGAGACAGGTTAAAGAAGGATTTTTAAGCCTTGAGACAATTGAGACATGGATTGTGTATGTATGTGTGTCATTCAGAGGGTGAATGGGCAATACAAAAAGATTTAAGTGCCTTTGAACGGGGTATGGTAATAAGTGCCAGGGACACAGGTTTGTGTCAAGAACTGCAACGCTGCTGGGTTTGTCACGCTCAACAGTTTCCCATGTGTATGAAGAATGATCCACCACCCAAAGGACATCCAGTCAACTTGATACAACTTTGGGAAGCATTGGAGTCAACATGGGCCAGCATCCCTGTGGAACGCTTTCGACACCTTGTAGAGTCCATGCCCTGACGAATTGAGGCTGTTGAGGGCAAAGGGGGGTGCAACTCAATATTAGGAAGGTGTTTTGTACGCTCAGTGTACGAACCTAGAACAGTTATACGAACCTTGAACATGGCTACAGCTCCAAGTCTCTCTTGATCGATCCAGGAAGGAATCTGCTCCTGCAAAGATTTCTGGGTATCCTGTAGGTGGAAAAATAGAAGATCAGTTCAACTGTGATAAGAGAGATGAGGTGAATGAGACAGAGAGTGTGTTTGGGACACACACACTGTTGTACGTACCGCCTTTCTCACCATATCCCCTACTACAAGGCCAGTGAAGGCGTCCCACTCCTGTCGTGGAAGCAGAGAGACAACAGCATTAAGATGAATAGGAGATGATGGACAGGACTTCCTGACTGAAGAGGAAAAGCCTATGTCTGATAATGATCATGTTATGAATGGTTATAACTTACATTCTCTTGGAAGAGGTCTGGGTGCATCCCTCTGACAAAGTGCATGGCAAACATCAGCTGGTCAGCCTGCAGAGGAAGGACAGAGAGAGAAAGAGGGGGAGGGAGGGGGAGAGAGAGAAAGAAGAGTCAGAGAGAGAGTGAGGAGTCAGAGAGAGTGAGGAGTCAGAGAGAGAGTGAGAGAAAGCGAGAGACAGGTCAGGGAGAGAGAAAGACAGGTCATGAGCAGATGAGCGCTTGAATTTTTCAGCATGTTTTTACAAAAAGATCCCTGACAGGTGTGGCATATCAAGAAGCTGAATAAACAGCATGCTCATTATACATGTGCATATTGTGCTGGGCACAATAAAAGGCTAATCTTAAATGTTCAGTTTTGTCACACAACACAATAACACAGATGTCTCAATTTTTAGGGAGCGCACAATTGGCATGCTGAATGCAAGAATGTCCACCAGAACTGTTGTCAGAGAATTGAATGTTCATTTCTCTACCACAAGCTGCCTACAACGTTGTTTTGAAGAATTTGGCAGAACCTCCAATGGGCCTCACAACTGCAGACTAGCTGTAACCACGCCAGCCCAAGACCTCACATCCATCCCAGGACCTCACATCCAGCCCAGGACCTCACATCCAGCCCAGGACCTCACATCCAGCCCAGGACCTCACATCCAGCCCAGAACCTCACATCCAGCCCAGAACCTCACATCCAGCCCAGAACCTCACATCCAGCCCAGAACCTCACATCCAGCCCAGGACCTCACATCCAGCCCAGGACCTCACATCCAGCCCAGAACCTCACATCCAGCCCAGAACCTCACATCCAGCCCAGAACCTCACATCCAGCCCAGAACCTCACATCCAGCCCAGGACCTCACATCCAGCCCAGAACCTCACATCCAGCCCAGAACCTCACATCCAGCCCAGGACCTCACATCCAGCCCAGAACCTCACATCCAGCCCAGAACCTCACATCCAGCCCAGGACCTCACATCTGGCTTCTTTACCTGCATGATCATGAGACAAGCCACCCGGACAGCTGATGAAACAGAGGAGTATTTCTGTCCCCCTTTTGTGGGGAAAAACTCGTTCTGATTGGTCAGTCATGTGAAATCCATAGATTAGGGCCCAATGAATGTATTTACATTGATTTAATATATGTAACTCAGTAACTGGAACTCAGTAAAATCTTTGAAATTGTTGCATGTTGCGTTTATATTTCTGTTCAGCATACATGATAATTTACTCAGCTATTAAAGACTACCTTAACCCACTTGATACTCCAACTACATTGGATGAGCCACAGGACAAAATACAAACCCTTCGACCCAAAAAGGCCTGTGGTGTTGATGGTATCCTAAATGAAGTGATAAAATACACAGACCACAAATTCAAATAGGCTATTCTTAAACTCTTCAGCATTATCCTCAAGTCTGGCATCTTCCCTAATATGTGACACAATTCAGGAAACAAGACATACAGTGGGGAGAACTATTTGATAACACTGCCGATTTTGCAGGTTTCCTACTTACAAAGCATGTAGAGGTCTGTAATTTTTATCATAGGTACACTTCAACTGTAAGAGACGGAATCTAAAACAAAAATCCAGAAAATCACATTATGATTTTTAAGTAACTTAACCCAGATAATTATGCATTTCTGTGAATTACTTAGTAATAAATAAATGATTTAAGACAATTGATGTATGGATGACTCATAGTGAAGACTGGGTTCGTGCAGATAACCAACAATTTACAACAATGTTTGGAATGAGACTAACGTGAGGTAAAGTAAATTATTAATTCATTCGAAGACTAATTGATCAGATAAAATATCTGAAAAGTTATTTTAGGAAATGATAACTTTGTAATCAAAATATTTTTCCTTGGTGCCCCGACTTCCTAGTAATTACGGTTACATGATTAATCAGTCTAATCGCGTAATACTTAATTACAGAGAATCTTTGATAAAAACTATAAGTCTTCAGTTAATGATAGTAAAGACACGACGTTGTTGAAGCACTTTTGGCAGCAATTACAGCCTCGAGTCTTCTTGGGTATGATGCTACAAGCTTGGCACATCTATATTTGGGGAGTTTCTCCCATTCTTCTCTGCAGATCCTACACAGCTGTTTTCAGGTCTATCCAGAGATGTTCAATCGGGTTCATGTCCGGGCTCTGGTTGGGCCACTCTAGGATATTCTGAGACTTGTCCTGAAGCTTTTCCTGTATTGGGTTGGCTGTGTGCTTAAGGTCGTTGTCCTGTTGGAAGGTGAACCTTCGACCCCAGTCTAGCAGGATGCTGCCAACACCATGCTTCACCGTAAAGATTGCACCAGGTTTCCTCCAGACGTGACGCTTTGCATTCAGTCCAAAGAGTTGAATCTTGGTTTCATCAGATCAGAGAATCTTGTTTCTCATGGTCTGAGAGTATTTAGGTGCCTTTTGGCAAACTCCAAGCGGGCTGTCATGTGCCTTTTACTGAGGAGTGGCTTCTGTCTGGCCACTCTACCATAAAGGCTTGATTGGTGGAGTGCTGCAGAGATGGTTGTCCTTCTGGAAGGTTCTCCCATCTCCACAGAGGAACTCTAGAGCTCTGTCAGAGCGACCATCGGGTTCTTGGTCACCTTCCTGACCAAGGCCCTTCTCCCCTGATTGCTCAGTTTGGCCGGGCAGCCAGCTCTAGGAAAAGTTTTGGTCGTTACAAACTTCTTCCATTTAAGAATGATGGAGGCCACTGTGTTGTTGGGGACCTTCAATGCTGCAGTCATTTTCTGGTACACTTCCCCAGATCTGTGCCTCGACACAATCTTGTTTCTGAGCACTACGGACAATTCCTTCGACCTCATAGCTTGGTTTTCACTCTGACATGTACTGTCAACTGGGGAACCTTATATAGAAAGTTGTGTGCCTTTCCAAATCATGTCCAATCAATATAATTTACCACAGGTGGCCTCCAATCAAGTTGTAGAAACATCTCAAGGATGATTAATGGAAACAGGATGCACCTGAGCTCTTTCTCATAGCAAAGGGGCTGAATACTTATAGAAATACATGTTTCGCTTGTGGAAAAAGTCAAAGGGTCTGAATACCCGTCGGAGGTGCTGCATGTTTCCCATGCCAATAAAGTCCTTTGTAATGAATGGGGGGAGACAGAGAGAGACGGAGACAGAGAGAGACAGACAGACAGAGAGAGACAGACAGAGATTGGATCCCCTATTCCCTCAGCTAATAAATGCTGAGGGTGGGCCGTTTATGACACAGCCCGCTGATAGATTCTGGAGCAAGGCGGTTTGGAGCCCAAAGGATTCATTTATTCTCACCAGCTAAACCCACCTGGACTCTCACATTTATCTCTTTTTCTGTCGCCACACACACACACACACACACACACACGACTGCTATCTCTAATTTATCTACCCTGTTGAACACACACACACACACACTCTCTATCCTATTCCTCGCAATCTGCTTAGACACATTTATATGGCAGACACACACACACGGAGTGCTAGGACTGCTAACGCAGGTTGTTTTCTGAGCTGAGGATGAATTATTCAGTAACAGCTTCTACACTGAGGCTCAGCCCTATCTGACCCATCAGTATTAGTATCAACACTGACTCATCAGATGAACCACAACACTTAGCATGACAACCATACCTCAGATATTAGCTGTAAGCCCTCACAGCTTTATCTGGAACATAGAAACACATTAGATCAACTGTACCACCAACATGACCTTTCATAGCCTCAACCACTCCATCCCTACAACATTTACAGCAAATTTTCTCAAAGAGACACAACATATATAACCAATGAATTCACCCACTTTACCTGGCAGGGTCACAGTGTCAGATAGACACACACTCTATGACCACACAACCACAGCAGAGTGGAGGCAACAAACAAACACACAGCGTTGGGCTAGTCACCGAAAGGTTGACAATTCTAATCCCTGAGCGAACAAGGTGAAATATCTGTCGATGTGCCCTTAACCCTAATTGCTCCAGGGTCGCTGCTGATAATGGCAGACCCTGACTGTGCCTCCACTCTCCGAGAGAGTCCCAGGGAGAGCGGGATATGCAAAAAACACATTTCCAATACACATGTGTGAAACAGGACAAATATAAGCACCCACCAAACTATTATTACTATTATAATTATTATACAAACACTCATGTTTGTTTTACTATCCTAACCCTAACAATAATTGTAACCCTAAACCAAACACTTAAGCCTGAAATAGCCACTTCCTTTGTGGTGACCGGCAAAATGTCCACACCTGTCTGAATGTTCCTTGTTTTACTATCCTTGTGAGGACTTCTGGAAAGTAAAACCAAAACACACACAAGCGCACGCACACCTGGACCCAATTAAGAGTGAAAGCTCTATGCACTCTCTAATTAAAGGAAAACGCCACCCAAAAACAATCTTTTGGTATTTGCTTCATTAGTCCAATGTAGACATAGTCCCAACATGTTTTGCTTCATATGATGAATTCTGTATTTACATATCTTAATGGATGACAAGCAAAACATTGTGGGACAATTTCAACAATGGACTAATGAAACAAATACCAAAATAACACTTTGGAGTTTTCCTTTAAGTGGTCTAATGCTGAGTGTTCTATACAACGTCCTACACCAACCCCACAGTGACTGCCCCAGATAACCCCACAGTGACTGCCCCAGATAACCCCACAGTGACTGCCCCAGATAACCCCACAGTGACTGCCCCAGATAACCCCACAGTGACTGCCCCAGATAACCCCACAGTGACTGCCCCAGATAACCCCACAGTGACTGCCCCAGATAACCCCAGTGACTACTCCAGATAACCCCACAGTGACAACCCCACAGTGACTACCCCACAGTGACTACCCCAGATAACCCCACAGTGACTGCCCCAGATAACCCCGCAGTGACTACCCCAGATAACCCCACAGTGACTACCCCAGATAACCCCACAGTGACTACCCCAGATAACCCCACAGTGACTACCCCAGATAACTACCCCAGATAACCCCAGTGACTACCCCAGATAACCTCACAGTGACAACCTCACAGTGACTACCCCACAGTGACTACCCCAGATAACCCCACAGTGACTGCCCCAGATAGCCCCAGTGACTACCCCACAGTGACCACCCCAGATAACCCCACAGTGACAACCCCACAGTGACTACCCCAGATAACCCCACAGTGACTACCCCACAGTGACTACCCCAGATAACCCCACAGTGACTGCCCCAGATAGCCCCACAGTGACTGCCCCAGATAGCCCCACAGTGACTAACCCAGATAGCCCCACAGTGACTACCCCACAGTGACTGCCCCACATAGTCCCACAGTGACTGCCCCAGATAGTCCCACAGTGACTAACCCAGATAGCCCCACAGTGACTACCCCACAGTGACTAACCCAGATAGCCCCACAGTGACTAACCTGGGAATGGTCCCAGCACAAGAGAAAAAGTGTCAACAGAAGCCAGCTTGGATTTGGCTTCACTCCTATCAAATCCCATTGAGAGCATATATGCCATTGACAGATACACTTGAATTGTTGCATCTCATTGTGTTGTTGTCTTCCGGTGGCTAGCTAGCCAGCTAGGAAAAATTGGCCCTGCAACTTGTGGTAATTCTGTGGATCTAAATCAATAGTTGTTTAGTGGTCTGAAAATGTCAGAAATATTAACTTGCTTGACCACGCTGCAGGTCATGTAACTGTTACTGGACATGCAATATGCTTTGTGGACTTCACCGGACAGAGGTTGCTCTCCGGTTTTGTGATGAAACAAAGGTGTGGTTGAATGTATTATGCCAATGTGTCTTCTTATTGTCTAGGCCTTAGGCCTATATATCAACGTGTCAAGACATCTTATCTAACAGGTTATAGCGCAAACAACGCAGTTATCACAACACATACTGTAGGTTGTAATATGGCTTTGGGGAGCCTTCCCCAGTGATTTTACCCACACACCACTACTGCATGTGCCTTATTCAGTATTCAGTGAAAGTAAAGTCTGTTATTTACATTCCCTTTTGTGGTGTGACCTTGAGGTTTTGTCTGAGGGGATCTTTCCAGTAAAACTTCACCATCCTTGTCACATGACGTAGGGTGGGTCTGTCAGAGCTGTCGTCTGTCGTCTGTGCTGACGTGTTTAAATAAAGATTTAGAAAGAACAGACGCACACTGCTTACCTGGTGGGTCTCTGTGTGAACTAAAACAGAGAGGGACAGAGTCTCTACAGACACACGTCTCAGACACACACACACACACATAGTTCTCTGTGGAGTTGTCTGTGTTGCTGGGCTGAGAGGTAGTGATTCGGGAGCGGCCTTGTGGCTGTTGAGTTAGAGGTGATCTGGGAAGACTCTGCCTCAAATGGAACTGTCAATCAAACTATGGCCAGGGGACGGCTTTCTCTCCAAACTCTCATAGTCTCACGTCACAATTAGATGTTCATCCCCGTCTCTCAAATGACACATTTCAAAAGTGTTTAAGGTTAACTTTAGGCATTAATTACGAATTCTTAAGGTTAAGCATTCATTCCGAAAGGTTAAGGTGTGGGAAACTAAAACATGAAAAATAACTTTCTATTGCTGATACCAACATGCAGCCTTTAAAACCAGAGGCAGAAGCCCTCCCCATTCGAAACCTACTTGACGGCAACAGAGCTCACCGTTGCCCCTAGTGGCCAGTTCCCACATCATCTCCCGACGTACTCAGACATCGATGGACATTGAATACTGACAATTGTGATCTCCCAACCTTTACATTTACAGATAGCCAGGGGAAAGCTCCAACACTCAGACATAATTTACAAATAAAGCATGCGTGTTTAGTGAGTCCTCCAGATCAGAGGCAGTAGGGATGTTCTCTTGGTAAGTGCATGAATTAGATAATTTCCTGTCCTGCTAAGCATTCTAAATGTAACTTTTGGGTGTCGGGGAAAATGTATTGAGTAAAATGACAATATTTTCTTTAGGAATGTAGTGAAGTAAAAGTTGTCCAAAATATGAATAGTAAAGTACAGACCCCCCCCCCCCTCCCCTCCAAATACTTAAGTAGTACTTTAAAGTATTTTTACTTAAATACTTTACACCAGTGATAACAGCATTGCAAAGTCAGAGGATACCATTCATGATACCATCCACGACAGTAGTAAGAAACGATGCATGTCCCCACAGTCAGCATTAATCTCTTTATCTAGATACAGTTGAAGTCGGATGTTTACATACACCTTAGCCAAATACATTTAAACTCAGTTTTTCACAATTCCTGACATTTAATCCTAGTTAGAATTCCCTGTATTAGGTCAGTTAGGATCACCACTTTATTTTAAGAATGTGAAATGTCAGAATAATAGAAGCGAGAATGATTTATTTCAGCTTTTATTTATTTCATCACATTCCCAGTGGGTCAGAAGTTTACATACACTCAATTAGTATTTGGTAACATTGCCATTCAATTCTTTAACTTGGGTCAAACGTTTCAGGTAGCCTTCCACAAGCTTCCCACAATAAGTTGGGTGAATTTTGGACCATTCCTCCTGACAGAGCTGGTGTAACTGAGTCAGGTTTGTAGGCCTCCTTGCTTGAACACGCTTTTTCAGTTCTGCCCACAAATGTTCTATAGGATTGAGATCAGGGCTTTGTGAAAGCTACTCCAATACCTTGACTTTGTTGTCTTTAAGGCATTTGGCACAACTTTGGATGTATGCTTGGGGTCATTGTCTATTTGGAAGACCCATTTGCGACCAAGCTTTAACTTTCTGACTGATGTTTTGAGATGTTCGTTCATTATACCCACATCATTTATCTTCCTCATGATGCCATCTATTATGTGAAGTTCACCAGTCTATCCTGCAGAAAAGCACCCCCACAACATGATGCTGCCACCCCGTGCTTCACGTTTGGGATGGTGTTCTTCGGCTTGCAAGCCTCCCCCTTTTTCCTCCAAACATAACGATGGTCAATATGGCCAAACAGTTCTATTTGTGTTTCATCAGACCAGAGCACATTTCTCCAAAAATTACGATCTTTGTCCCCATGTGCAGTGGCGTCTTCCTTGCTGATGGGCCTTTCAGGTTATGTCGATATATGACTTGTTTACTGTGGATATAGATACTTTTGTACCTGTTTCCTCCAGCATCTGCACAAGGTCCTTTGCTGTTGTTCTAGGATTGATTTGCACTTTTCCCTCCAAAGTACATTCATCTTTAGGAGACAGAACACGTCTTTGTACAGATGAATGTGGTACCTTCAGGCGTTTGGAAATTGCTCCCAAGGATGAACCTGCCTTGTGGAGGTCTACAATAATTTTTCTGAGGTCTTGGCTGATTTCTTTTGATTTTCCCATGATGTCAAGCAAAGAGGCACCGAGTTAGAAGGTAGGCCTTGAAATACATCCACAGGTACACCTCCAATTGACTCAAATGATGTCAATTAGCCTATTAGAAGCTTCTAAAGCCATGACATAATTTTCTGGAATTTTCCAAGCTTTTTAAAGGCACAGTCAACTTAGTGTATGTAAACTTCTGACCCACTGGAATTGTGATACAGTGAATTATAAGTGAAATAATCTGTCTGTAAACAATTGTTGGAAAAATGACTTGTGCCATGCACAAAGTAGATGTCCTACCCGACTTGCAAAAATAATAGTTTGTTAAAACCTCTCTGGGATATTCTGGACGCAAGCGTCCCACCTAAACAACAGCCAGTGAAATTGCAGGGCGTCAAATTCAAAAGAACAGAAATCCCATAATTAAAATTCCTCAAACATACAAGTATTTTAACCAATTTTAAAGACAAACGTCTTGTAAATCCAGCCACAGTGTCCGATTTCAAAAAGGCTTTACAACGAAAGCAAACCAAACGATTATGTTTGGTCAGTACCTAGTCACAGAAAAACACAGCCATTTTTCCAGCCAAAGAGAGGAGTCACAAAAAGCAGAAATATAGATAAAATGAATCACTAACCTTTGATGATCTTCATCAGATGACACTCATAGGACTTCATATTACACAATACATGTATGTTTTGTTTGATAAAGTTCATTTTTATATCCAAAAATCTTAGTTTACATTGGCATTATGTTCAGTAGTTCCAAAACATCTGGTGATTTTGCAGAGAGCCACGTCAATTTACAGAAATACTCATAATAAACATTGCTAAGATATACAAGTGTTATGTATGGAATTTTAGATCCACTTCTCCTTAATGCAACCGCTGTGTCAGATTTCAAAAAAGCTTTACCGAAAAAGCACACCATGCAATAATCTGAGTACAGCGCTCAGACAACCAAACAAGCCATACAGATATCTGCCATGTTGTGGAGTCAACAGAAGTCAGAAATAGCATTATAAATATTCACTTACCTTTGATGATCTTCATCAGAATGCACTCCCAGGAATCCCAGTTCCACATCATTTATAATTTATGTCCTTTTTGTTTGCGCGTTTAATACACAATCCAAACTCACGACACGCGGGCAAGTCCAGGTGAAAGTTCAGATGCAAACTCTTATTACAGTTCGTAGAAACATGTCAAACGAAGTATAGAATCAATCTTTAGGATGTTTTGAACATAAATCTTCAATAATGTTTCAACCGGGGAATTCCTTTGTCTGTAGAAATGCAATGGAACAGAGCTAACTCTCACTTGAGCACGCGTGGTCAGCTCATGGCACTCTAGCAGACCTCTGACTCATTCAGCTCCCATTCCCCCCTGCTTCAGAGTAGAAGCATCAAACAAAGTTCTAAAGACTGTTGACATCTAGTGGAAGCCTTAGACTTGAAAAACTACAAACCTCAGATTTTCCACTTCCTGGTTGGATTTTTTCTCAGGTTTTTGCCTGCCATATGAGTTCTGTTATACTCACAGACATCATTCAAACAGTTTCAGAGTGTTTTCTATCCAAAGTTACTAATTATATGCATATTCTAGCTTTTAGGACTGAGTAGCAGGCAGTTTACTCAGGGCACCTTTTTATCCAAGCTACTCAATACTGTCCCCCCAGTCCCAAAGAAGTTAACAAGAAATTTGTGGAGTGGTTGAAAAACAAGTTTTAATGACTCCAACCTAAGTGTATGTAAACTTCCGACTTCAACTGTAGGAAAGGTCTTTAACTAGACAGGAAAGGTCTTTATCTCCTCCTGCCTCATTTCTTTCTCTTAGAGGAGATGAAGTATTCAGAACTCCAATAAAAACTCAAACACACGCCTCTTTTGTTTACTCTCGTGTCTCTGGTGGATATATGGTGTGTGTGTGGCTGTGGGTTTGTGTGTGTGTGTGTGTCTCTGATAGGATATATGGAGTGTGTGTGTGTGTGTTGGAGAACAAAAGGAAAACTTCAGAGCGTCTCATCTCAAAGCCTGACCTTTCCACTCCGCCGTTACCCAGCATTCCCTCTGCTCCGACGTGATGCTCATGCAGAGTGCTGCTGCTCTCCACACACACACTGGCATTTCAGAGGTCCAGTGTCCTCTAGCACCAGTCCTGACTAATCAGACTAAGTTTTTCAGGTGTGATTCACCAGAGATTACTACTTGACCAGAGGAAGCCTGTTATTATAGGTTACTTAAACTTCCCTTTATGATACTATTTCACTATCTGTGTGTGGACTGCCGATCCAGTGACAGAAGGGAGTGAGAAAAAGAAAGACTGACAGCAGCAACACCTGGAACCTGTCAAACCAACAGATATCACCATAGCTCGCTCTCTCTCTCTCTCTCATGTTAATGTAATCCAGTGTTTCATCTATGTTAATGTGAGGATGGCAGCAGATGGCCTAAGCTGAGAGGTTAATGCAGATACTGTCTGTCCTCCAGCCATATCTATTGACTGACACACACACGCGCACACACACACACACACACACACACACACACACACACACACACACACACACACACACGGAGGCTGGTGAGGGGAGGACGGTTCATATTAATGTCTTGGAACGGCGCAATGGAATGGCATCAAACACCTGGAAACCATGTGTTTGATGATGATCCTCAATAAAGGTGCCACCAACCTCCTGTGACACACACACGTTTGTCCTGCCAGCAGACACCTTATTCTGTACATCGCCTGTCCTTGACTGCAGTGTATGCATGTGTGTGTTCTGACCTTGAAGAGTGAGCGGCAGACGTATTCGTACACCATGCTCTTCAGACTGGCCTCCAGGGCTGCTATCCTGGCCTCCGTAGTCTCTGCCTCCTAGGGATGGGTGATAGATGGATGACAGCTGTCAGTTACATTGTAAAACAAACGAGTCACACGGCAGTGTGATTTATTTACCCTTCACAGCACTGTGATATATTTACCCTTCACAGCACTATGATATATTTACCCTTCACAGCACTATGATATATTTACTCTTCACAGCACTATGATATATTTACCCTTCACAGCACTGTGATATATTTACCCTTCACAGCACTGTGATATATTTACCCTTCACAGCACTATGATATATTTACCCTTCACAGCACTGTGATATATTTACCCTTCACAGCACTGTGATATATTTACCCTTCACAGCACTGTGATATATTCACCCTTCACAGCACTGTGATATATTTACCCTTCACAGCACTGTGATATATTTACCCTTCACAGCACTGTGATATATTTACCCTTCACAGCACTATGATATATTTACACTTTACGGCAGTGTGATATATTTACCCTTTACGGCAGTGTGATATATTTACCCTTCACAGCACTGTGATATATTTACCCTTCACAACACTGTGATATATTTACCCTTCACAGCACTGTGATATATTTACCCTTTACGGCAGTGTGATATATTTACCCTTCACGGCAGTGTGATATATTTACCCTTTACGGCAGTGTGATATATTTACCCTTCACAGCACTGTGATAGATTTACACTTCACAGCACTGTGATATATTTACCCTTCACAGCACTATGATATATTTACCCTTCACAGCACTGTGATATATTTACCCTTCACAGCACTGTGATATAGTTACCCTTCACAGCACTGTGATATATTCACCCTTCACACCACTGTGATATATTTACCCTTTACGGCAGTGTGATATATTTACCCTTTACGGCAGTGTGATATATTTACCCTTTACGGCAGTGTGATATATTTACCCTTCACAGCACTGTGATATATTTACCCTTCACAGCACTATGATATATTTACCCTTTACGGCAGTGTGATATATTTACCCTTCACGGCAGTGTGATATATTTATCCTTCACGGCAGTGTGATATATTTACCCTTCACGGCACTGTGATATATTTACCCTTCACAGCAGTGTGATATATTTACCCTTCACAGCAGTGTGATATATTTACCCTTCACAGCAGTGTGATATATTTACCCTTCACAGCACTGTGATATATTCACCCTTCACAGCACTGTGATATATTCACCCTTCACAGCACTGTGATATATTTACCCTTCACAGCACTATGATATATTTACCCTTCACAGCACTGTGATATATTTACCCTTCACAGCACTGTGATATATTTACCCTTCACAGCAGTGTGATATATTTACCCTTCACGGCAGTGTGATATATTTACCCTTCACGGCAGTGTGATTTATTGATGTGTTGAGGATGGGCCAATAGTGATAGTTATATGTGCTAAAAACATGGAAGATAGGTAGCAGAACTCTCTCACCCTATCCCCCCTCCTCTCCAGTCTCTCCACTCCCCCCTCCTCTCCAGTCTCTCCACTCCCCCCTCCTCTCCAGTCTCTCCACTCCCCCCTCCTCTCCAGTCTCTCCACTCCCCCCTGCTCTCCAGTCTCTCCACACCCCCCTCCTCTCCAGTCTCTCACCCTATCCCCCCTCCTCTCCAGTCTCTCCACTCCACCCCTCCTCTCCAGTCTCTCCACTCCCCCCTCCTCTCCAGTCTCTCCACTCCCCCTCCTCTCCAGTCCCTCCACTCCCCCTCCTCTCCCCCCTCCTCTCCAGTCTCTCCACTCCCCCTCCTCTCCAGTCGCTCCACTCCCCCCTCCTCTCCAGTCTCTCCACTCCCCCTCCTCTCCAGTCTCTCCACTCCCCCTCCTCTCCAGTCGCTCCACTCCCCCCTCCTCTCCAGTCTCTCCACTCCCCCCTCCTCTCCAGTCTCTCCACTCCCCCTCCTCTCCAGTCTCTCCACTCCCCCCTCCTCTCCAGTCTCTCCACTCCCCCTCCTCTCCAGTCTCTCCACTCCCCCTCCTCTCCAGTCTCTCCACTCCCCCTCCTCTCCAGTCTCTCCACTCCCCCCTCCTCTCCAGTCTCTCCACTCCCCCCTCCTCTCCAGTCTCTCCACTCCCCCCTCTCCAGTCTCTCCACTCCCCCTCCTCTCCAGTCTCTCCACTCCCCCCCTCTCCACTCCCCCTTCTCCCCCTCCTCTCCACTCCCCCTCCTCTCCAGTCTCTCCACTCCCCCTCCTCTCCAGTCTCTCCACTCCCCCCTCCTCTCCAGTCTCTCCACTCCCCCTCCTCTCCAGTCTCTCCACTCCCCCCTCCTCTCCAGGCTCTCCACTCCCCCCTCTCCAGGCTCTCCACTCCCCCCTCTCCAGTCTCTCCACTCCAGTCTCTCCACTCCCCCCCTCCTCTCCAGTCTCTCCACTCCAGTCTCTCCACTCCAGTCTCTCCACTCCCCCCCTCTCCAGTCTCTCCACTACCCCCCCTCTCCAGTCTCTCCACTCCCGCCCCCTCTCCACTCCCCCTCCTCTCCAGTCTCTCCACTCCCCCTCCACTCCAGTCTCTCCACTCCCCCCTCCTCTCCAGTCTCTCCACTCCAGTCTCTCCACTCCCCCCCCTCTCCAGTCTCTCCACTCCCCCCCTCTCCAGTCTCTCCACTTCCCCCCCCCCTCTCCAGTCTCTCCACTCCCCCTCCTCTCCAGTCTCTCCAGTCCCCCCTCCTCTCCAGTCTCTCCACTCCCCCTCCTTTCCAGTCTCTCCACTCCCCCCTCCTCTCCAGTCTCTCCACTCCCCCCTCCTCTCCAGTCTCTCAACTCCCCCCCTCCTCTCCAGTCTCTCCACTCCCCCCTCCTCTCCAGTCTCTCCACTCCCCCCTCCTCTCCAGTCTCTCCACTCCCCCCTCCTCTCCAGTCTCTCCACTCCCCCCTCCTCTCCAGTCTCTCCACTCTCCAGTCTCTCCACTCCCCCCCTCCTCTCCAGTCTCTCCACTCCCCCCTCCTCTCCAGTCTCTCCACTCCCCCTCCTCTCCAGTCTCTCTATTACCCCTCCTCACCAGTCTCTCCACTCCAGTCTCTCTATTACCCCTCCTCTCCAGTCTCTCCACTCCCCCTCCTCTCCAGTCTCTCTATTACCCCTCCTCTCCAGTCTCTCCACTCCCACTCCTCTCCAGTCTCTCTATTTACCCCTCCTCTCCAGTCTCTCCACTCTCCCCTCCTCTCCAGTCTCTCTATTACCCCTCCTCTCCAGTCTCTCCACTCCCCCCTCCTCTCCAGTCTCTCCACTCCCCCTCCTCTCCAGTCTCTCCACTCCCCCCTCCTCTCCAGTCTCTCCACTCCCCCTCCTCTCCAGTCTCTCCACTCCCCCCTCCTCTCCACTCCCCCCTCCTCTCCAGTCTCTCCACTCCCCCCTCCTCTCCAGTCTCTCCACTCCCCCCTCCTCTCCAGTCTCTCCACTCCCCCTCCTCTCCAGTCTCTCCACTCCCCCTCCGCTCCAGTCTCTCCACTCCCCCCTCCGCTCCAGTCTCTCCACTCCCCCCTCCTCTCCACTCCCCCCTCCTCTCCAGTCTCTCCACTCCCCCCTCTTCTCCAGTCTCTCTATTACCCCTCCTCTCCAGTCTCTCTATTACCCCTCCTCTCCAGTCTCTCTATTACCCCTCCTCTCCAGTCTCTCTATTACCCCTCCTCTCCAGTCTCTCTATTACCCCTCCTCTCCAGTCTCTCTATTACCCCTCCTCTCCAGTCTCTCTATTACCCCTCCTCTCCAGTCTCTATTACCCCTCCTCTCCAGTCTCTCTATTACCCCTCTTCTCCAGTCTCTCTATTACCCCTCCTCTCCAGTCTCTCTATTACCCCTCTTCTCCAGTCTCTCTATTACCCCTCCTCTCCAGTCTCTCTATTACCCCTCTTCTCCAGTCTCTCTATTCCCCCTCCTCTCCAGTCTCTCCACTCCCCCTCCTCTCCAGTCTCTCTATTCCTCCTCCTATAGTCCCTCTCTCTTCCCTGTGTGTAGAAAACACACCCATTACACGGTCTCCCCCTCTCTCTCATTCAGAGCACATCTCAATGGGAACACGACCGTCTGAAGGCCCCATCAACTGCAGTGCACGGACAGAACTAATTCTCCTCAATTACACACACACACTGACACACACACACACACACACACACACACACACACACACACACACACACACACACACACACACACACACACACACACACAATGTTTGAAGTTCTCCTTGAAGTGGCAGCTGGGTTGGGGGTCGCCAGTAAAGCTGTCAGAGAGGGTGTGGAATGGAGTCATCATAGGGAAGGGTGCAGGGTTAGAGCCTGCTCTGTCCAATTTCCACACATGCACACACACACACACACACACAAACAAACCATGTCATGTCCAATTACACCAAAGTCCCAAGGTATAGGGATCAGAGAAATAAATAAAGTAGAGAGAATCAAGCCAGGCCTCTCTCCCTTACTGCCTTCATCTCTATGACCTCAGTCTCTCCCTTACTGCCTTCATCTCTATGACCTCAGTATCTCTCCTCATCTCTCTCCCTTACTGCCTTCATCTCTATTCTCTATGACCTCAGTATCTCTCCTCATCTCTCTCCCTTACTGCCTTCATCTCTATTCTCTATGACCTCAGTATCTCTCCTCATCTCTCTCCCTTACTGCCTTCATCTCTATTCTCAATGACCTCAGTATCTCTCCCTTACTGCCTTCATCTCTATTCTCTATGACCTCAGTATCTCTCCTCATCTCTCTCCCTTACTGCCTTCATCTCTATTCTCTATGACCTCAGTATCTCTCCTCATCTCTCTCCCTTACTGCCTTCATCTCTATTCTCTATGACCTCAGTATCTCTCCTCATCTCTCTCCCTTGCTGCCTTCATCTCTATTCTCTATGACCTCAGTATCTCTCCTCATCTCTCTCCCTTACTGCCTTCATCTCTATTCTCTATGACCTCAGTATCTCTCCCTTACTGCCTTCATCTCTATTCTCTATGACCTCAGTATCTCTCCCTTACTGCCTTCATCTCTATTCTCTATGACCTCAGTATCTCTCCCTTACTGCCTTCATCTCTATTCTCTATGACCTCAGTATCTCTCCTCATCTCTCTCCCTTACTGCCTTCATCTCTATTCTCTATGACCTCCGTATCTCTCCTCATCTCTCCCCCTTACTGCCTTCATCTCATCTCTGAAACCATCTACCAATCAGAGATCATACATAGCTCACAGTACACACATACAAACACACAAACACACACACACACACACACACACACACAAGCCGAGAGAAATGTTCAGCGACTCAACTCATCCTGTTGTACAGTGTGTGAACTCCCTTTGGGGTGAGACTAAGCGCTAATTCCCCAAATCCCGTGGGTTCTCTTTGTAAACGGTGCCATCCAGGAATGTCGCCAAGCAGCAGCTGGTCACCGTAGCAACAGCCAGCCAAACTCTGTGTGTGTTTATTTCAGAAAATGGAAAGGTTGAGGTGGGCTGAGAAGATAAATATCTAGCAAATGGGAAAAACTGTGTGTGTGTGTGAGGGGCCAGTACTTCCTGATCCCATTATCCCACCATGACTACACCCAGTCCATCCTCATCCCATTATCCCACCATGACTACATCCCTCCAGATCCCATTATCATACCATGACTACACCCAGTACCTCCTGATCCCATTATCCCACCATGACTACACCCAGTACTTCCTGATCCCATTATCATACCATGACTACACCCAGTACTTCCTCATCCCATTATCATACCATGACTACACCCAGTACTTCCTGATACCATTATCATACCATGACTACACCCAGTACCTCCTGATCCCATTATCATACCATGACTACACCCAGTACCTCCTGATCCCATTATCCCACCATGACTACATCCCTCCAGATCCCATTATCATACCATGACTACACCCAGTACCTCCTGATCCCATTATCATACCATGACTACACCCAGTACCTCCTGATCACATTATCCCACCATGATGACACCCAGTACCTCCTGATCCCATTATCATACCATGACATCACCCAGTCTGATGGGAGGAGAGAGAAGTCTGATGGGAGGAGAGAGAGGTCTGATGGGAGGAGAGAGAGGAGTCTGATGGGAGGAGAGAGAGGTCTGATGGGAGGAGAGGGGAGTCTGATGGGAGGAGAGGGGAGTCTGATGGGAGGAGAGGGGAGTCTGATGGGAGGAGAGAGAGGTATGATGGGAGGAGAGAGAGGAGTCTGATGGGAGGAGAGAGAGGAGTCTGATGGGAGGTGAGGGGAGTCTGATGGGAGGTGAGAGAGGAGTCTGATGGGAGGAGAGAGAGAAGTCTGATAGGAGGAGAGCGGAGTCTGATGGGAGGAGAGAGAGGAGTCTGATGGGAGGAGAGAGAGGAGTCTGATGAGAGGAGAGAGAGGTCTGATGGGAGGTGAGAGATGTCTGATGGGAGGTGAGGGGAGTCTGATGGGAGGAGAGAGAGGTCTGATGGGAGGTGAGAGAGGTCTGATGGGAGGTGAGGGGAGTCTGATGGGAGGAGAGAGAGGTCTGATGGGAGGTGAGAGAGGTCTGATGGGAGATGAGAGAGGTCTGATGGGAGGTGAGAGAGGTCTGATGGGAGGAGAGAGAGGAGTCTGATGGGAAGAGAGGGGAGTCTGATGGGAAGAGAGGGGAGTCTGATGGGAGGAGAGAGAGGTCTGATGGGAAGAGAGGGGAGTATGATGGGAAGAGAGGGGAGTCTGATGGGAAGAGAGGGGAGTCTGATGGGAAGAGAGGGGAGTCTGATGGGAAGAGAGGGGAGTCTGATGGGAAGAGAGGGGAGGCTGATGGGAGGAGAGGGGAGGCTGATGGGAGGAGAGAGGGGTCTGATGGGAGGAGAGAGAGGTCTGATGGGAGGAGAGAGAGGTCGGATGGGAGGAGGGAGGGGTCTAATGGGAGGAGAGGGGTCTGATGGGAGGAGGGAGGGGTCTGATGGGAGGTGAGAGAGGGGTCTGATGGGAGGTGAGAGAGGGGTCTGATGGGAGGTGAGAGAGGTCTGATGGGAGGAGAGAGAGGTCTGATGGGAGGAGAGAGGAGTCTGATGGGAGGTGAGAGAGGTCTGATGGGAGGAGAGGGGAGTCTGATGGGAGGAGAGAGGTCTGATGGGAGGTGAGAGAGGTCTGATGGGAGGTGAGGGGAGTCTGATGGGAGGAGAGAGAGGTCTGATGGGAGGAGAGAGCAGTCTGATGGGAGGTGAGAGAGGTCTGATGGGAGGTGAGAGAAGAGTCTGATGGGAGGAGAGAGAGGAGTCTGATGGGAGGAGAGAGAGGAGTCTGATTGGGAGGAGAGGGGAGGCTGATGGGAGGAGAGAGGGGTCTGATGGGAGGAGAGAGAGGTCTGATGGGAGGAGAGAGAGGTCGGATGGGAGGAGGGAGGGGTCTAATGGGAGGAGAGGGGTCTGATGGGAGGAGGGAGGGGTCTGATGGGAGGTGAGAGAGGGGTCTGATGGGAGGTGAGAGAGGGGTCTGATGGGAGGTGAGAGAGGTCTGATGGGAGGAGAGAGGAGTCTGATGGGAGGAGAGAGGAGTCTGATGGGAGGTGAGAGAGGTCTGATGGGAGGAGAGGGGAGTCTGATGGGAGGAGAGAGGTCTGATGGGAGGTGAGAGAGGTCTGATGGGAGGTGAGGGGAGTCTGATGGGAGGAGAGAGAGGTCTGATGGGAGGAGAGAGCAGTCTGATGGGAGGTGAGAGAGGTCTGATGGGAGGTGAGAGAAGAGTCTGATGGGAGGAGAGAGAGGAGTCTGATGGGAGGAGAGAGAGGAGTCTGATTGGGAGGAGAGGGGAGTCTGATTGGGAGGAGAGGGGAGTCTGATTGGGAGGAGAGGGGAGTCTGATGGGAGGAGAGAGAGGAGTCTGATGGGAGGAGAGAGAGGAGTCTGATGGGAGGAGAGAGAGGAGTCTGATGGGAGGAGAGAGAGGAGTCTGATGGGTGGAGAGAGGAGTCTGATGGGAGGAGAGAGAGGAGTCTGATGGGAGGAGAGAGGAGTCTGATGGGAGGAGAGAGGAGTCTGATGGGAGGAGAGAGGAGTCTGATGGGAGGAGAGAGAGGTCTGATGGGAGGGGAGAGAGGTCTGATGGGAGGTGAGGGGAGTCTGATGGGAGGAGAGCGGAGTCTGATGGGAGGAGAGAGAGGTCTGATGGGAGGAGAGAGCAGTCTGATGGGAGGTGAGAGAGGTCTGATGGGAGGTGAGAGAGGAGTCTGATGGGAGGAGAGAGAGGAGTCTGATGGGAGGAGAGAGAGGTCTGATGGGAGGAGAGAGAGGTCTGATGGGAGGTGAGAGAGGTCTGATGGGAGGTGAGAGAGATCTGATGGGAGGTGAGAGAGGTCTGATGGGAGGTGAGAGAGGTCTGATGGGAGGTGAGGGGAGTCTGATGGGAAGAGAGGGGAGTCTGATGGGAGGAGAGGGGAGTCTGATGGGAGGAGAGAGAGGTCTGATGGGAGGAGAGGGGAGTCTGATGGGAGGAGAGAGAGGTCTGATGGGAGGAGAGTGGAGTCTGATGGAAGGAGAGAGGAGTCTGATGGGAGGAGAGAGAGGAGTCTGATGAGAGGAGAGAGAGGTCTGATGGGAGGAGAGAGAGGTCTGATGGGAGGAGAGAGAGGTCTGATGGGAGGTGAGGGGAGTCTGATGGGAGGAGAGAGAGGAGTCTGATGGGAGGAGAGAGAGGAGTCTGATGAGAGGAGAGAGAGGTCTGATGGGAGGAGAGAGGAGTCTGATGGGAGGAGAGAGAGGTCTGATGGGAGGTGAGAGAGGTCTGATGGGAGGAGAGAGAGGAGTCTGATGGGAGGAGAGAGAGGTCTGATGGGAGGTGAGAGAGGTCTGATGGGAGGTGAGAGCGGTCTGATGGGAGGTGAGAGAGGAGTCTGATGGGAGGAGAGAGAGGAGTCTGATGGGAGGAGAGAGAGGTCTGATGGGAGGAGAGAGAGGTCTGATGGGAGGAGAGAGAGGTCTGATGGGAGGTGAGAGAGGTCTGATGGAGGTGAGAGAGATCTGATGGGAGGTGAGAGAGGTCTGATGGGAGGTGAGAGAGGTCTGATGGGAGGTGAGGGGAGTCTGATGGGAAGAGAGTGGAGTCTGATGGGAGGAGAGGGGAGTCTGATGGGAGGAGAGAGAGGTCTGATGGGAGGAGAGGGGAGTCTGATGGGAGGAGAGAGAGGTCTGATGGGAGGAGAGTGGAGTCTGATGGAAGGAGAGAGGAGTCTGATGGGAGGAGAGAGAGGAGTCTGATGAGAGGAGAGAGAGGTCTGATGGGAGGAGAGAGAGGTCTGATGGGAGGAGAGAGAGGTCTGATGGGAGGTGAGGGGAGTCTGATGGGAGGAGAGAGAGGAGTCTGATGGGAGGAGAGAGAGGAGTCTGATGAGAGGAGAGAGAGGTCTGATGGGAGGAGAGAGGAGTCTGATGGGAGGAGAGAGAGGTCTGATGGGAGGTGAGAGAGGTCTGATGGGAGGAGAGAGAGGAGTCTGATGGGAGGAGAGAGAGGTCTGATGGGAGGTGAGAGAGGTCTGATGGGAGGTGAGAGCGGTCTGATGGGAGGTGAGAGAGGTATGATTGGGAGGTGAGAGAGGTCTGATGGGAGGTGAGGGGAGTCTGATGGGAAGAGAGGGGAGTCTGATGGGAGGTGAGGGGAGTCTGATGGGAGGAGAGCGGAGTCTGATTGGGAGGAGAGAGAGGTCTGATGGGAGGTGAGAGAGGTCTGATGGGAGGTGAGAGAAGTCTGATGGGAGGAGAGGGGAGTCTGATTGGGAGGAGAGGGGAGTCTGATTGGGAGGAGAGGGAGTCTGATGGGAGGAGAGAGAGGAGTCTGATGGGAGGAGAGAGAGGAGTCTGATGGGAGGAGAGAGAGGAGTCTGATGGGAGGAGAGAGAGGAGTCTGGTGGGAGGTGAGGGGAGTCTGATGGGAGGAGAGAGAGGTCTGTGGGGAGGTGAGAGAGAGGTCTGTGGGGAGGTGAGAGAGGTCTGATGGGAGGTTGAGAGAGGTTTGATGGGAGGAGAGAGAGGAGTCTGATGAGAGGAGAGGGAGGTTTGATGGGAGGAGAGGGGAGTCTGATGGGAGGAGAAGTCTGATGGGAGGTGAGAGAGGTCTGATGGAGGTGAGAGAGGTCTGATGGGAGGTGAGAGAGGTCTGATGGGAGGGTGAGGAGAGGTCTGATGGGAGGTGAGAGAGGTCTGATGGGAGGTGAGAGAGGTTTGATGGGAGGAGAGAGAGGAGTCTGATGAGAGGAGAGAGAGGTTTGATGGGAGGAGAGAGAGGAGTCTGATGAGAGGAGAGAGAGGTTTGATGGGAGGAGAGAGAGGAGTCTGATGGGAGGTGAGGGGAGTCTGATGGGAGGTGAGAGAGGTCTGATGGGAGGTGAGAGAGGTCTGATGGGAGGTGAGAGAGGGTCTGATGGGAGGTGAGAGAGGTCTGATGGGAGGAGAGAGAGGTCTGATGGGAGGTGAGAGAGGTCTGATGGGAGGTGAGAGAGGTCTGATGGGAGGTGAGAGAGGTCTGATGGGAGGTGAGAGAGGTCTGATGGGGAGGTGAGAGAGGTCTGATGGGAGGTGAGAGAGGTCTGATGGGAGGTGAGAGAGGTCTGATGGGAGGTGAGAGAGGTCTGATGGAGGTGAGAGAGGTCTGATGGGAGGAGAGGGGAGTCTGATGGGAGGGGAGAGAGGAGGTCTGATGGGAAGAGAGGGGAGTCTGATGGGAGGAGAGGGGAGTCTGATGGGAGGAGAGAGAGGTCTGATGGAGGAGAGAGGAGTCTGATGGGAGGAGAGAGGAGTCTGATGGGAGGTGAGAGAGGTCTGATGGGAGGAGAGGGGAGTCTGATGGGAGGAGAGAGGTCTGATGGGAGGTGAGAGAGGTCTGATGGGAGTCTGATGGGAGGAGAGAGAGGTCTGATGGGAGGAGAGAGCAGTCTGATGGGAGGTGAGAGAGGTCTTGAATGGGAGGTGAGAGAAGAGTCTGATGGGAGGAGAGAGAGGAGTCTGATGGGAGGAGAGAGAGGAGTCTGATTGGGAGGAGAGGGGAGTCTGATTGGAGGAGGAGAGGGGAGTCTGATTGGGAGGAGAGGGGAGTCTGATGGAGGAGAGAGAGGAGTCTGATGGGAGGAGAGAGAGGAGTCTGATGGGAGGTGAGAGAGGGGTCTGATGGGGAGGTGAGAGAGGTCTGATGGGAGGAGAGAGGAGTCTGATGGGAGGAGAGAGGAGTCTGATGGGAGGTGAGAGAGGTCTGATGGGAGGAGAGGGGAGTCTGATGGGAGGAGAGAGGTCTGATGGGAGGTGAGAGAGGTCTGATGGGAGGTGAGGGGAGTCTGATGGGAGGAGAGAGAGGTCTGATGGGAGGAGAGAGCAGTCTGATGGGAGGTGAGAGAGGTCTGATGGGAGGTGAGAGAAGAGTCTGATGGGAGGAGAGAGAGGAGTCTGATGGGAGGAGAGAGAGGAGTCTGATTGGGAGGAGAGGGGAGTCTGATTGGGAGGAGAGGGAGTCTGATTGGGAGGAGAGGGGAGTCTGATGGGAGGAGAGAGAGGAGTCTGATGGGAGGAGAGAGAGGAGTCTGATGGGAGGAGAGAGAGGAGTCTGATGGGAGGAGAGAGAGGAGTCCTGATGGGTGGAGAGAGGAGTCTGATGGGAGGAGAGAGAGGAGTCTGATGGGAGGAGAGAGGAGTCTGATGGGAGGAGAGAGGAGTCTGATGGGAGGAGAGAGGAGTCTGATGGGAGGAGAGAGAGGTCTGATGGGAGGGGAGAGAGGTCTGATGGGAGGTGAGGGGAGTCTGATGGGAGGAGAGCGGAGTCTGATGGGAGGAGAGAGAGGTCTGATGGGAGGAGAGAGCAGTCTGATGGTAGGTGAGAGAGGTCTGATGGGAGGTGAGAGAGGAGTCTGATGGGAGGAGAGAGAGGAGTCTGATGGGAGGAGAGAGAGGTCTGATGGGAGGAGAGAGAGGTCTGATGGGAGGTGAGAGAGGTCTGATGGGAGGTGAGAGAGATCTGATGGGAGGTGAGAGAGGTCTGATGGGAGGTGAGAGAGGTCTGATGGGAGGTGAGGGGAGTCTGATGGGAAGAGAGGGGAGTCTGATGGGAGGAGAGGGGAGTCTGATGGGAGGAGAGAGAGGTCTGATGGGAGGAGAGGGGAGTCTGATGGGAGGAGAGAGAGGTCTGATGGGAGGAGAGTGGAGTCTGATGGAAGGAGAGAGGAGTCTGATGGGAGGAGAGAGAGGAGTCTGATGAGAGGAGAGAGAGGTCTGATGGGAGGAGAGAGAGGTCTGATGGGAGGAGAGAGAGGTCTGATGGGAGGTGAGGGGAGTCTGATGGGAGGAGAGAGAGGAGTCTGATGGGAGGAGAGAGAGGGAGTCTGATGAGAGGAGAGAGGTCTGATGGAGGAGAGAGGAGTCTGATGGGAGGAGAGAGAGGTCTGATGGGAGGTGAGAGAGGAGTCTGATGGGAGGAGAGAGGAGTCTGATGGGAGGAGAGAGAGGTCTGATGGGAGGTGAGAGAGGTCTGATGGGAGGTGAGAGCGGTCTGATGGGAGGTGAGAGAGGAGTCTGATGGGAGGAGAGAGAGGAGTCTGATGGGAGGAGAGAGGTCTGATGGGAGGTGAGAGAGGTCTGATGGGAGTCTGATGGGAGGAGAGAGAGGTCTGATGGGAGGAGAGAGCAGTCTGATGGGAGGTGAGAGAGGTCTGATGGGAGGGTGAGAGAGGAGTCTGATGGGAGGAGAGAGAGGAGTCTGATGGGAGGAGAGAGAGGAGTCTGATTGGGAGGAGAGGGAGTCTGATTGGGAGGAGAGGGGAGTCTGATTGGGAGGAGAGGGGAGTCTGATGGGAGGAGAGAGAGGAGTCTGATGGGAGGAGAGAGAGGAGTCTGATGGGAGGTGAGAGAGGGGTCTGATGGGAGGTGAGAGAGGTCTGATGGGAGGAGAGAGGAGTCTGATGGAGGAGAGAGGAGTCTGATGGGAGGTGAGAGAGGTCTGATGGAGGAGAGGGAGTCTGATGGGAGGAGAGAGTCTGATGGGAGGTGAGAGAGGTCTGATGGGAGGTGAGGGGAGTCTGATGGGAGGAGAGAGAGGTCTGATGGGAGGAGAGAGCAGTCTGATGGGAGGTGAGAGAGGTCTGATGGGAGGTGAGAGAAGAGTCTGATGGAGGAGAGAGAGGAGTCTGATTGGGAGGAGAGGGAGTCTGATTGGAGGAGAGGGGAGTCTGATTGGGAGGAGAGGGGAGTCTGATGGGAGGAGAGAGAGGAGTCTGATGGGAGAGAGAGGAGTCTGATGGGAGGAGAGAGAGGAGTCTGATGGGAGGAGAGAGGGAGTCTGATGGGAGGAGAGAGGAGTCTGATGGGTGGAGAGAGGAGTCTGATGGGAGGAGAGAGGAGTCTGATGGGAGGAGAGAGAGGTCTGATGGGAGGAGAGAGAGGTCTGATGGGAGGTGAGGGAGTCTGATGGGAGGAGAGCGGAGTCTGATGGAGGAGAGAGAGGTCTGATGGGAGGAGAGAGCAGTCTGATGGGAGGTGAGAGATGGTCTGATGGGAGGGTGAGAGAGAGTCTGATGGGAGGAGAGAGAGGAGTCTGATGGGAGGAGAGAGAGGTCTGATGGGAGGAAGAGAGGTCTGATGGGAGGTGAGAGAGGTCTGATGGGAGTGAGAGAGATCTGATGGGAGGTGAGAGAGGTCTGATGGGAGGTGAGAGAGGTCTGATGGGAGGTGAGGGAGTCTGATGGAAGAGAGGGGAGTCTGATGGGAGGAGAGGAGTCTGATGGGAGGAGAGAGAGGTCTGATGGGAGGAGAGGGGAGTCTGATGGGAGGAGAGAGAGGTTTGATGGGAGGAGAGTGGAGTCTGATGGGAAGAGGAGGAGTCTGATGGGAGGAGAGAGAGGAGTCTGATGAGAGGAGAGAGAGGTCTGATGGGAGGAGAGAGAGGTCTGATGGGAGGAGAGAGAGGTCTGATGGGAGGTGAGGGAGTCTGATGGGAGAGAGAGAGGAGTCTGATGGGAGGAGAGAGAGAGNGGAGAGAGGTCTGATGGGAGGTGAGGGGATCTGATGGTAGAGGAGCGGAGTCTGATGGGAGGAGAGAGAGGTCTGAGGGAGGAGAGAGCAGTCTGATGGAGGTGAGAGAGGTCTGATGGGAGGTGAGAGAGGAGTCTGATGGAGTAAGAGAGGAGTCTGATGGGAGAATAGAGGTCTAAAGGGAGGAGAGAGAGGTCTGATGGGAGGTGGGAGAGTTCTGATGGGAGGTGAGAGAGATCTGATGGAGGTGAGAGAGGTCTGATGGGAGGTGAGAGAGTCTGATGGGAGTGAGGGGTTCTGATGGGTGAGAGAGGGGAGTCTTGATGGGAGGAGAGGGAGTCTGATGGGAGGAGAGAGAGTTCTGATGGGAGGAGAGGGGAGTCTGATGGGAGGAGAGAGAGGTCTGATGGAGGAGAGTGGAGTCTGATGGAAGGAGAGAGAGTCTGATGGGGAGAGAGAGGAGTCTGATGAGAGGAGAGAGAGGTCTGGATGGGAGGAGAGAGAGGTCTGATGGAGGAGAGAGAGAGTCTGATGGGAGTTAGGGAGTCTGAGGAAGAGAGAGAGGAGTCTGATGGAGGAGAAGAGGAGTCTGATGGGAGAGAGAGCGGAGTCTGATGGGAGGAGAGAGAGGTCTGATGGGAGGTGAGAGAGGTCTGATGGAGGTGAGAGAAGTCTGATGGAGGAGAGGGGAGTCTGATTGGGAGTAGAGGGGAGTCTGATTGGGGAGAGGGGAGTCATAATTGGGAGGAGAGGGAGTCTGATGGGAGGAGAGAGAGTCTTCTGTTGGAGGAGAGAGAGAGTCTATGGGAGGAGAGAGGTGAGTCTGATGGGAAGGAGAGAGAGGAGTCTGATGGGAGGTGAGGGAGTCTGATGGGAGGAGAGAGAAGGTCTGTTGGGGGAGAGAGAGGTGTTGTGGGGAGGTGAGAGAGGTCTGATGGAGGTGAGAGAGGTTTGATGGGAGGAGAGAGAGGAGTCTGATGAGAGGAGAGAGAGGTTTGATGGGAGGAGAGGGGAGTCTGATGGGAGGAGAGAGGTCTGATGGGAGGTGAGAGAGGTCTGATGGGAGGTGAGAGAGGTCTGATGGGAGGTGAGAGAGGTCTGATGGGAGGTGAGAGAGGTCTGATGGGAGGTGAGAGAGGTTTGATGGGAGGAGAGAGAGGAGTCTGATGAGAGGAGAGAGAGGTTTGATGGGAGGAGAGAGAGGAGTCTGATGATAGGAGAGAGAGGTTTGATGGATGAGAGAGAGAGGAGTCTGATGGGAGGTGAGGGGAGTCTGATGGGAGGAGAGAGAGGTCTGATGGGAGGTGAGAGAGGTCTGATGGGAGGTGAGAGAGGTCTGATGGGAGTGAGAGAGGTCTGATGGGAGGTGAAGGGTCTGATGGGTAGGTGAGAGAGGTCTGATTGGGAGGTGAGAGAGGGTCTGATGGGAGGTTAGAGAGGTCTATGGAGAGTTGAGAGAGGTCTGATGGGAGTGAGAGAGTCTGATGGAGGTGAGAGAGGTCTGAGGGAGGTGATAGAGGTCTGATGGAGGTGAGAGAGGTCTGATGGGAGATAGGGGAGTCTGATGGGAGGGAGAGAGGAGTCTGATGGGAAGAGAGGGGAGTCTGATGGGAGGAGAGGGAGTCTGATGGGGAGAGAGAGGTCGGATGGGAGATGAGGGGAGTCTGATGGAGGGAGAGGGAGTCTGATGGGAAGAGAGGGGAGTCTGAGGGTAATAGAGGGGAGACTGATGGAGGAGAGGGGAGACTGATGGAGGAGAGGGGAGTCTGATGGGAGGAGAGGGGAGTCTGATGGGAAGAGAGGGGAGTCTGATGGGAGGAAGTGAGTCTGATGGGAGGAGAGAGAGGTCTGATGGGAGGAGAGAGAGGTCTGATGGGAGGTGAGAGGAGTCTGATTGGAGGTGAGAGAGGTCTGATGGGAGGAAGATCGGTCTGATGAGAGGAGAGAGGAGTCTGATGGAGGTGAGAGAGGTCTGATTGGAGGAGAGAGAGGAGTCTGATGGAGGAGAGAGAGGAGTCTATGATGGGAGGAGAGAGAGGAGTCTGATGGGAGGAGAGAGAGGAGTCTGATGGGAGGTGAGGGGAGTCTGATGGGAGGAGAGAGAGGTCTGTGGGGAGGAGAGAGGTCTGTGGGAGGGTGAATGAGGTCTGATGGGAGGTGAGAGAAGTTTGATGGGAGGAGAGAGAAGTCTGATGAGGGAGAGAGAGGTTTTGATGGGAGGAGAGGGGAGTCTGATGGGAGGAGAGAGTCTGATGGGAGGTGAGAGAGGTCTGATGGAGGTGAGAGAGGTCTGATGGGAGTGAGAGAGTCTGATGGGAGGTGGAGAGTCTGATGGAGGTAGAGAGGTCTGATGGGAGGTGAGAGAGGTTTGATGGGAGGAGAGAGAGGAGTCTGATGAGCAGGAAAGAGAGTTTGATGGGGAGAGGAGAGGAGATCTGATGAGAGGGAAAGAGGTTTGATGGGAGGAGAGAAGGAGTCTGATGGGAGTGAGGGGAGTCTGATGGGAGGAGAGAGAGGTCTGAGGAGGAGGTGAGAGAGGTCTGATGGGAGGTGAGAGAGGTCTGATGGGAGGTGAGAGAGGTCTGATGGGAGGTGAGAGAGGTCTGATGGAGGTGAGAGAGTTCTGATGGGAGGTGAGAGAGGTCTGATGGGAGGTGAGAGAGGTCTGATGGGGAGGTGAAGAGGGTCTGATGGGAGGTGAGAGAGGTCTGATGGGAGGTGAGAGAGGTCTGATGGGAGGTGAGAGAGGTCTGATGGAGGGTGAGAGAGTCTGATGGAGGTGATTGAGAGGTCTGATGGGAGGTGAGAGAGGTCTGATGGGAGGAGAGGGAGTCTGATGGGAGGGGAGAGAGGAGTCTGATGGGAGAAGGAGGATTCTGATGGGAGTAGAGGGGAGTCTGATGGAGGAGAGAGAGGTCTGATGGGAGATGAGGGGAGTCTGATGGGAGGAGAGGGGAGTCTGATGGGAAGAGAGGGGAGTCTGATTGGGAGGAGAGGGGAGTCTGATGGGAGGAGAGAGGAGTCTGATGGGAGGAGAGAGAGGAGTCTGATGGGAGGAGAGAGAGGAGTCTGATGGGAGAGAGAGAGGAGTCTGATGGGAGGTGAGGGGAGTCTGATGGAGAGAGAGAGGTCTGTGGGGAGAGAGAGAGTCTGTGGGGAGGTGAGAGAGGTCTGATGGGAGGTGAGAGAGGTTTGATGGGAGGAGAGAGAGGAGTCTGATGAGAGGAGAGAGAGGTTTGATGGGAGGAGAGGGGAGTCTGATGGGAGGAGAGAGGTCTGATGGGAGGTGAGAGAGGTCTGATGGGAGGTGAGAGAGGTCTGATGGGAGGTGAGAGGTCTGATGGGAGGTGAGAGAGGTCTGATGGGAGGTGAGAGAGGTTTGATGGGAGGAGAGAGAGGAGTCTGATGAGAGGAGAGAGAGGTTTGATGGGAGGAGAGAGAGGAGTCTGATGAGAGGAGAGAGAGGTTTGATGGGAGGAGAGAGAGGAGTCTGATGGGAGGTGAGGGGAGTCTGATGGGAGGAGAGAGAGGTCTGATGGGAGGTGAGAGAGGTCTGATGGGAGGTGAGAGAGGTCTGATGGGAGGTGAGAGAGGTCTGATGGGAGGTGAGAGAGGTCTGATGGGAGGTGAGAGAGGTCTGATGGGAGGTGAGAGAGGTCTGATGGGAGGTGAGAGAGGTCTGATGGGGAGGTGAGAGAGGTCTGATGGGAGGTGAGAGAGGTCTGATGGGAGGTGAGAGAGAGTCTGATGGGAGGTGAGAGAGGTCTGATGGGAGGTGAGAGAGGTCTGATGGGAGGAGAGGGAGTGATGGGAGGGGAGAGAGGAGTCTGATGGAAGAGAGGGGAGTCTGATGGGAAGGAGAGGGGAGTCTGATGGGAGGAGAGAGAGTCTGATGGGAGATGAGGGGAGTCTGATGGGAGGAGAGGGAGTCTGATGGGAAGAGGGGAGTCTGATGGGAAGAGAGGGAGACTGATGGGAGAGGGAGACTGATGGGAGGAGAGGGAGTCTGATGGGAGGAGAGGGGAGTCTGATGGGAAGAGAGGGGAGTCTGATGGGAGGAGAGGTGAGTCTGATGGGGGAGAAGAGGTCTGATGGAGGAGAGAGAGGTCTGATGGGAGGAGAGAGGAGTCTGATGGGAGGTGAGAGAGGTCTGATGGGAGGAGAGAGAGGAGTCTGATGGGAGGAGAGAGAGGAGTCTGATGGGAGGAGAGAGGAGTCTGATGGGGAGAGAGAGTCTGATGGAGTCTCGATGGGAGTGAGGGGAGTCTGATGGAGGAGAGGTCTGTGGGGAGGAGAGAGAGGTCTGTGGGGAGGTGAGAGAGGTCTGATGGGAGGTGAGAGAGGTTTGATGGGAGGAGAGAGAGGAGTCTGATGAGAGGAGAGAGAGGTTTGATGGGAGGAGAGGGGTCTGATGGGAGGAGAGAGGTCTGATGGGAGGTGAGAGAGGTCTGATGGGAGGTGAGAGAGGTCTGATGGAGGTGAGAGAGGTCTGATGGGAGGTGAGAGAGGTCTGATGGGAGGTGAGAGAGTCTGATGGGAGGTGAGAGAGGTTTGATGGGGAGAGAGAGGAGTCTGATGAGAGGAGAGAGAGGTTTGATGGGAGGAGAGAGAGGAGTCTGATGAGAGGAGAAAGAGGTTTGATGGGAGGAGAGAGAGGAGTCTGATGGGAGGTGAGGGGAGTCTGATGGAGGAGAGAGAGTCTGATGGGAGGTGAGAGAGGTCTGATGGGAGGTGAGAGAGGTCTGATGGGAGGTGAGAGAGGTCTGATGGGAGGTGAGAGAGGTCTGATGGGAGGTGAGAGGTCTGATGGGAGGTGAGAGAGGTCTGATGGGAGGTGAGAGAGGTCTGATGGGGAGGTGAGAGAGGTCTGATGGGAGGTGAGAGAGGTCTGATGGGAGGTGAGAGAGGTCTGATGGGAGGTGAGAGAGGTCTGATGGGAGGTGAGAGAGGTCTGATGGGAGGTGAGAGAGGTCTGATGGGAGGTGAGAGAGGTCTGATGGGAGGAGAGGGGAGTCTGATGGGAGGGGAGAGAGGAGTCTGATGGGAAGAGAGGGGAGTCTGATGGGAGGAGAGGGGAGTCTGATGGGAGGAGAGAGAGGTCTGATGGGAGATGAGGGGAGTCTGATGGAGGAGAGGGGAGTCTGATGGGAAGAGAGGGGGAGTCTGATGGGAAAGAGGGGAGACTGATGGGAGGAGAGGGAGTCTGATGGGAGGAGAGGGGAGTCTGATGGGAAGAGAGGGAGTCTGATGGGAGGAGAGTGAGTCTGATGGGAGGAGAGAGAGGTCTGATGGGAGGAGAGAGAGGTCTGATGGGAGGTGAGAGGAGTCTGATGGGAGGTGAGAGAGGTCTGATGGGAGGAGAGAGAGGTCTGATGAGAGGAGAGAGGAGTCTGATGGGAGGTGAGAGAGGTCTGATGGGAGGAGAGAGAGGAGTCTGATGGGTGGAGAGCGGAGTCTGATGGGAGGAGAGGGGAGTCTGATGGGAGGAGAGAGAGGAGTCTGATGGGAAGAGAGGGGAGTCTGATGGGAGGAGAGAGAGGTCTGATGGGAGATGAGGGGAGTCTGATGGGAGATGAGGGGAGTCTGATGGGAAGAGAGGGGAGTCTGATGGGAAGAGAGGGGAGTCTGATGGGAAGAGAGGGGAGTCTGATGGGAAGAGAGGGGAGTCTGATGGGAAGAGAGGGGAGTCTGATGGGAGGAGAGGGGAGTCTGATGGGAAGAGAGGGGAGTCTGATGGGAAGAGAGGGGAGTCTGATGGGAAGAGAGGGGAGTCTGATGGGAAGAGAGGGGAGTCTGATGGGAAGAGAGGGGAGTCTGATGGGAAGAGAGGGGAGTCTGATGGGAAGAGAGGGGAGTCTGATGGAAGAGAGGGGAGTCTGATGGAAGAGAGGGGAGTCTGATGGGAAGAGAGGGGAGTCTGATGGGAAGAGAGGGGAGTCTGATGGGAAGAGAGGGAGTCTGATGGGAGTTGAGGAGTCTGATGGGAGGAGAGGGGAGTCTGATGGGAGGAGAGGGGAGTCTGATGGGAGGAGAGGGGAGTCTGATGGGAAGAGAGGGGAGTCTGATGGGAGAGAGGGGAGTCTGATGGGAAGAGAGGGGAGTCTGATGGGAGGAGAGGGGAGTCTGATGGGAGGTGAGAGAGGTCTGATGAGAGGAGAGAGGAGTCTGATGGGAGGTGAGAGAGGTCTGATGGGAGGAGAGAGAGGAGTCTGATGGGTGGAGAGCGGAGTCTGATGGGAGGAGAGGGGAGTCTGATTGGGAGGAGAGGGGAGTCTGATGGGAGGAGAGAGAGGTCTGATGGGAGGTGAGAGAGGTTTGATGGGAGGAGAGAGAGGAGTCTGATGAGAGGAGAGAGAGGTTTGATGGGAGGAGAGAGAGAGTCTGATGAGAGGAGAGAGAGGTTATGGGAGGAGAGAGAGGAGTCTGATGGGAGGTGAGGGGAGTCTGATGGGAGAGAGAGAGGAGTCTGATGAGAGGAGAGAGAGGTTTGATGGGAGGAGAGAGAGGAGTCTGATGAGAGGAGAGAGAGGTTTTGGGATGAAGAGAGAGGAGTCTGATGGAGGAAGAGGAGAGGTCTGATTGGAGGTGAGAGAGGTCTGAGGGAGGTGAGAGAGGTCTGATGGGAGGTGAGAGAGGTCTTGGGAGGTGAGAGAGGTCTGATGGGAGGTGAGAGAGGTCTGATGGGAGGTGAGAGAGGTCTGATGGGAGGTGAGAGAGGTCTGATGGGGAGGTGAGAGAGGTCTGATGGGAGGTGAGAGAGGTCTGATGGAGGGTGAGAGAGGTCTGATGGAGGTAGAGAGGTCTGATGGGAGGTGAGAGAGGTCTGATGGGAGGAGAGGGGAGTCTGATGGAGGGGAGAGAGGAGTCTGATGGAAGAGAGGGGAGTCTGATGGAGGAGAGGGGTCTGATGGGAGGAGAGAGAGGTCTGATGGGAGATGAGGGGAGTCTGATGGGAGGAGAGGGGAGTCTGATGGGAGAGAGGGGAGTCTGATGGGAAGAGAGGGAGACTGATGGGAGGGAGAGGGGAGTCTGATGGGAGAGAGGGGAGTCTGATGGAGAGAGGGGAGTCTGATGGGAGGAGAGTGAGTCTGATGGGAGGAGAGAGAGGTCTGATGGGAGGAGAGAGAGGTCTGATGGGAGGTGAGAGGAGTCTGATGGAGGTGAGAGAGGTCTGATGGGAGGAGAGAGAGGTCTGATGAGAGGAGAGAGGAGTCTGATGGGAGGTGAGAGAGGTCTGATGGGAGGAGAGAGAGGAGTCTGATGGGAGGAGAGAGAGGAGTCTGATGGGAGGAGAGAGAGGAGTCTGATGGGAGGGAGAGAGAGGAGTCTGATGGGAGGTGAGGGGAGTCTGATGGGAGGAGAGAGAGGTCTGTGGGGAGGAGAGAGAGGTCTGTGGGGAGGTGAGAGAGGTCTGATGGGAGGTGAGAGAGGTTTGATGGAGAAGAGAGAGTCTTATGATGGAGGAGAGAGAGGTTTGATGGGAGGAGAGGGGAGTCTGATGGGAGGAGAGAGGTCTGATGGGAGGTGAGAGAGGTCTGATGGGAGGTGAGAGAGGTCTGATGGGAGGTGAGAGAGGTCTGATGGGAGGTGAGAGAGGTCTGATGGGAGGTGAGAGAGGTCTGATGGGAGGTGAGAGAGGTTTGATGGGAGGAGAGAGAGGAGTCTGATGAGAGGAGAGAAGAGGTTTGATGGGAGGAGAGAGAGGAGTCTGATGAGAGGAGAAAGAGGTTTGATGGGAGGAGAGAGAGGAGTCTGATGGGAGGTGAGGGGAGTCTGATGGGAGGAGAGAGAGGTCTGATGGGAGGTGAGAGAGGTCTGATGGGAGGTGAGAGAGGTCTGATGGGAGGTGAGAGAGGTCTGATGGGAGGTGAGAGAGGTCTGATGGGAGGTGAGAGAGGTCTGATGGGAGGTGAGAGAGGTCTGATGGGAGGTGAGAGAGGTCTGATGGGGAGGTGAGAGAGGTCTGATGGGAGGTGAGAGAGGTCTGATGGGAGGTGAGAGAGGTCTGATGGGAGGTGAGAGAGGTCTGATGGGAGGTGAGAGAGGTCTGATGGGAGGAGAGGGGAGTCTGATGGGAGGGGAGAGAGGAGTCTGATGGGAAGAGAGGGGAGTCTGATGGGAGGAGAGGGGAGTCTGATGGGAGGAGAGAGAGGTCTGATGGGAGATGAGGGGAGTCTGATGGGAGGAGAGGGGAGTCTGATGGGAAGAGAGGGGAGTCTGATGGGAAGAGAGGGGAGACTGATGGGAGGAGAGGGGAGTCTGATGGGAGGAGAGGGGAGTCTGATGGGAAGAGAGGGGAGTCTGATGGGAGGAGAGGTGAGTCTGATGGGAGGAGAGAGAGGTCTGATGGGAGGAGAGAGAGGTCTGATGGGAGGTGAGAGGAGTCTGATGGGAGGTGAGAGAGGTCTGATGGGAGGAGAGAGAGGTCTGATGAGAGGAGAGAGGAGTCTGATGGGAGGTGAGAGAGGTCTGATGGGAGGAGAGAGAGGAGTCTGATGGGTGGAGAGCGGAGTCTGATGGGAGGAGAGGGGAGTCTGATGGGAGGAGAGAGAGGAGTCTGATGGGAAGAGAGGGGAGTCTGATGGGAGGAGAGAGAGGTCTGATGGGAGATGAGGGGAGTCTGATGGGAGATGAGGGGAGTCTGATGGGAAGAGAGGGGAGTCTGATGGGAAGAGAGGGGAGTCTGATGGGAAGAGAGGGGAGTCTGATGGGAAGAGAGGGGAGTCTGATGGGAGAGAGGGGAGTCTGATGGGAGGAGAGGGGAGTCTGATGGGAAGAGAGGGAGTCTGATGGGAAGAGAGGGGAGTCTGATGGGAAGAGAGGGGAGTCTGATGGGAAGAGAGGGGAGTCTGATGGGAAGAGAGGGAGTCTGATGGGAAGAGAGGGGAGTCTGATGGGAAAGAGGGGAGTCTGATGGGAAGAGAGGGGAGTCTGATGGGAAGAGGGGGAGTCTGATGGGAAGAGAGGGGAGTCTGATGGGAAGAGAGGGGAGTCTGATGGGAAGAGAGGGGAGTCTGATGGGAAGAGAGGGGAGTCTGATGGGAAGAGAGGGGAGTCTGATGGGAGGTGAGGGGAGTCTGATGGGAGGAGAGGGGAGTCTGATGGGAGGAGAGGGGAGTCTGATGGGAGGAGAGGGGAGTCTGATGGGAAGAGAGGGGAGTCTGATGGGAAGAGAGGGGAGTCTGATGGGAAGAGAGGGGAGTCTGATGGGAGGAGAGGGGAGTCTGATGGGAGGTGAGAGAGGTCTGATGAGAGGAGAGAGGAGTCTGATGGGAGGTGAGAGAGGTCTGATGGGAGGAGAGAGAGGAGTCTGATGGGTGGAGAGCGGAGTCTGATGGGAGGAGAGGGGAGTCTGATTGGGAGGAGAGGGGAGTCTGATGGGAGGAGAGAGAGGAGTCTGATGGGAGGAGAGAGAGGAGTCTGATGGGAGGAGAGAGAGGAGTCTGATGGGAGGAGAGAGAGGAGTCTGATTGGTGGAGAGGGGAGTCTGATGGGAGGAGAGAGAGGAGTCTGATGGGAAAAGAGGGGAGTCTGATGGGAGGAGAGAGAGGTCTGATGGGAGATGAGGGGAGTCTGATGGGAGATGAGGGGAGTCTGATGGGAAGAGAGGGGTCTGATGGAAGAGAGGGAGTCTGATGGGAAGAGAGGGGAGTCTGATGGGAAGAGAGGGGAGTCTGATGGGAAGAGAGGGGAATCTGATGGGAGGGAGGGGAGTCTGATGGGAAGGAGAGGGAGTCTGATGAGAAGAGAGGGGAGTCTGATGGGAAGAGAGGGAGTCTGATGGGAAGAGAGGGGAGTCTGATGGGAAGAGAGGGGAGTCTGATGGGAGGAGAGAGAGGAGTCTGATGGGAGGAGAGAGAGGATTCTGATGGGAGGAGAGAGAGGAGTCTGATGGGAGGAGAGAGAGGAGTCTGATGGGTGGAGAGAGGAGTCTGATGGGTGGAGAGCGGAGTCTGATGGGAGGAGAGAGGAGTCTGATAGGAGGAGAGAGAGGTCTGATGGGAGGAGAGGGGAGTCTGATGGGAGGAGAGAGAGGTCTGATGGGAGGAGAGGGGAGTCTGATGGGAGGAGAGAGAGGTCTGATGGGAGGTGAGAGAGGAGTCTGATGAGAGGAGAGAGAGGTCTGATGGGAGGTGAGAGATATCTGATGGGAGGTGAGGGGAGTCTGATGGGAGGAGAGAGAGGTCTGATGGGAGGTGAGAGAGGTCTGATGGGAGGAGAGAGGTCTGATGGGAGAAGAGAGGTCTGATGGGAGGAGAGAGGTCTGATGGGAGGAGAGGGGAGTCTGATGGGAGGAGAGAGAGGTTTGATGGGAGGAGAGAGAGGAGTCTGATGAGAGGAGAGAGAGGTTTGATGGGAGGAGAGAGAGGAGTCTGATGGGAGGTGAGGGGAGTCTGATGGGAGGAGAGAGAGGTCTGATGGGAGGTGAGAGAGGTCTGATGGGAGGTGAGAGAGGTCTGATGGGAGGTGAGAGAGGTCTGATGGGAGGTGAGAGAGGTCTGATGGGAGGTGAGAGGGTCTGATGGGAGGTGAGAGAGGTCTGATGGGAGTTGAGAGAGGTCTGATGGGAGAGAGGGAGTCTGATGGGAGGGGAGAGAGGAGTCTGATGGGAAGAGAGGGGAGTCTGATGGGAGGGGAGGGGAGTCTGATGGGAGGAGAGAGAGGTCTGATGGGAGATGAGGGGAGTCTGATGGGAGGAGAGGGGAGTCTGATGGGAAGAGAGGGGAGTCTGATGGGAAGAGAGGGGAGACTGATGGGAGGAGAGGGGAGACTGATGGAAGGAGAGGGGAGTCTGATGGGAAGAGAGGGGAGTCTGATGGGAGGAGAGGTGAGTCTGATGGGAGGAGAGAGAGGTCTGATGGGAGGAGAGAGAGGTCTGATGGGAGGTGAGAGGAGTCTGATGGGAGGTGAGAGAGGTCTGATGGGAGGAGAGAGAGGTCTGATGAGAGGTGAGAGGAGTCTGATGGGAGGTGAGAGAGGTCTGATGGGAGGAGAGAGAGGAGTCTGATGGGTGGAGAGCGGAGTCTGATGGGAGGAGAGGGGAGTCTGATGGGAAGAGAGGGGAGTCTGATGGGAGAGAGGGAGTCTGATGGGAGAGAGGGGAGTCTGATGGGAAGAGAGGGAGTCTGATGGGAGAGAGGGAGTCTGATGGGAAGAGAGGGGAGTCTGATGGGAAGAGAGGGGAGTCTGATGGGAAGAGAGGGGAGTCTGATGGGAGAGAGGGGAGTCTGATGGGAAGAGAGGGGAGTCTGATGGGAAGAGAGGGGAGTCTGATGGGAAGAGAGGGGAGTCTGATGGGAAGAGAGGAGAGTCTGATGGGAAGAGAGGGGAGTCTGATGGGAAGAGAGGGGAGTCTGATGGGAAGAGAGGGGAGTCTGATGGGAAGAGAGGGGAGTCTGATGGGAAGAGAGGGGAGTCTGATGGGAAGAGAGGGGAGTCTGATGGGAAGAGAGGGGGAGTCTGATGGGAGGAGAGGGAAGTCTGATGGGAGGAGAGGGGAGTATGATGGGAGGAGAGGGGAGTCTGATGGGAGGAGAGAGAGGAGTCTGATGGGAGGAGAGGTGAGTCTGATGGGAGGAGAGAGAGGAGTCTGATGGGAGGAGAGAGAGGAGTCTGATGGGAGGAGAGAGAGGAGTCTGATGGGAGGAGAGAGAGGAGTCTGATGGGAGGAGAGAGAGGAGTCTGATGGGTGGAGAAGAGGGAAGTCCTGATGGGTGGAGAGCGGAGTCTGATGGGAGGAGAGAGGGAGTCTGATAGGAGGAGAGAGAGGTCTGATGGGAGGAGAGGGGAGTCTGATGGGAGGAGAGAGAGGTCTGATGGGAGGAGAGGGTGAGTCTGATGGGAGGAGAGAGAGGTCTGATGGGAGGTGAGAGAGGAGTCTGATGAGAGGAGAGAGAGGGGAGTCTGATGAGAGGAGAGAGAGGTCTGATGGGAGGTGAGAGATTCCTTGATGGGAGGTGAGGGGAGTCTGATGGGAGGAGAGAGAGGTCCTGGATGGGAGGTGAGAGAGGTCTGATGGGAGGAGAGAGGTCTGATGGGAGAAGAGAGGTCTGATGGGAGGAGAGAGGTCTGATGGGAGGAGAGGGGAGTCTGATGGGAGGAGAGAGAGGTCTGATGGGAGGTGAGAGAGGTCTGATGGGAGGAGAGAGGTCTGATGGGAGAAGAGAGGTCTGATGGGAGGAGAGAGGTCTGATGGGAGGAGAGGGGAGTCTGATGGGAGGAGAGGGGAGTCTGATGAGAGGAGAGGGGAGTCTGATGGGAAGGGAGGGGAGTCTGATGGGAGGAGAGGGGAGTCTGATGGGAGGAGAGGGGAGTCTGATGGGAGGAGAGGGGAGTCTGATGGAGGAGAGGGAGTATGAGGGGGGAGTAGGGGAGTATGATGGAGGAGAGGGGAGTCTGATGGGAGGAGAGAGAGGAGTCTGATGGGAGGAGAGGTGAGTCTGATGGGAGGAGAGGAGGTCTGATGGGAGGAGAGAGAGGTCTGGATGGGAGGTGAGAGAAGTCTGATGAGGGAGAGAGGTCTGATGGGAGGAGAGAGAGGTCTGATGAGAGGAGAGAGGAGTTCTGATGGGTGGAGAGCGGAGTCTGATGGGAGGAGAGAGGAGTCTGATGGGGTGGAGAGCGGAGTCTGATGGGAGGAGAGAGGAGTCTGATAGGAGGAGAGAGAGGTCTGATGGGAGGAGAGAGGTCTGATGGGAGGAGAGGGGAGTCTGATGGGAGGAGAGAGAGGTCTGATGGGAGGAGAGGGAGTCTGATGGGTGGAGAGCGGAGTCTGATGGGAGGAGAGGTGAGTCTGATGGGAGGAGAGGGAGAGAGGTCTGATAGGAGGAGAGAGAGGTCTGATGGGAGGTGAGAGATGTCTGATGGGAGGTGAGGGGAGTCTGATGGGAGGAGAGAGAGGAGTCTGATGGGAGGAGAGAGAGGAGTCTGATGGGAGGAGAGAGAGGAGTCTGATTGGTGGAGAGGGGAGTCTGATGGGAGGAGAGAGAGGAGTCTGATGGGGAAAAGAGGGGAGTCTGATGGGAGGAGAGAGAGGTCTGATGGGAGATGAGGGGAGTCTGATGGGAGATGAGGGGAGTCTGATGGGAAGAGAGGGGAGTCTGATGGGAAGAGAGGGGAGTCTGATGGGAAGAGGGAGTCTGATGGGAAGAGAGGAGGGAGTCTGATGGGAAGAGAGGGGAGTCTGATGGGAGAGACTAGGAGAGAGAGTCTGATGGGAGGAGCGAGAGGAGTCTGATGGAGGAGCGAGAGGAGTCTGATGGGAGGAGGGAGAGGTCTGATGGGAGGTGAGAGAGGTCTGATGGGAGGTGAGGGGAGTCTGATGGGAGGAGAGAGAGGTCTGTTGGTAGGAGAGAGAGGTCTGATGGGAGGAGAGAGAGGTCTGATGGGAGGGTGGGAGAGGTCTGATGGAAGGTGAGGGGAGTCTGATGGGAGGTGAGGGGAGTCTGATGGAGGAGAGAGAGCGGTCTGATGGGAGGAGGAGAGCGGTCTGATGGGAGGAGAGAGAGTCTGATGGAGGAGAGAGAGGTCTGATGGGAGGTGAGAGAGGAGTCTGATGGGGAGAGAGAGAGGTCTGATGGGAGGTGAGGGGAGTCTGATGGGAGGAGAGAGCGGTTCTGATGGGAGGAGAGAGCGGTCTGATGGGAGGAGAGAGAGGTCTGTTGGGAGGTGAGAGAGGTCTGTTGGGAGGTGAGAGAGGTCTGATGGGAGGGGAGAGAGCGGTCTGATGGGAGGAGAGAGCGGTCTGATGGGAGGTGAGAGAGGAGTCTGATTGGAGGTGAGAGAGGTATGATGGGAGGTGAGAGAGGCATGATGGGAGGTGAGAGAGGTATGATGGGAGGTGAGAGAGGCATGATGGGAGGTGAGAGAGGTATGATGGGAGGAGAGAGGTCTGATGGGAGGTGAGAGAGAAGTCTGATGGGAGGTGAGAGATGTCTGATGGGAGGGTGAGAGGTCTGATGGGAGGTGAGAGAGGAGTCTGATGGGAGGTGAGAGAGGAGTCTGATGGGAGGTGAGAGGGGAGTCTGATGGGAGGTGAGAGGGGAGTCTGATGGGAGGTGAGGGGAGTCTGATGGGAGGTGAGGGGAGTCTGATGGGAGGTGAGAGAGGAGTCTGATGGGAGGTGAGAGAGGTCTGGTGAGAGGTATGATGGGAGGTGAGAGAGGTCAGATGGGAGGAGAGGGGAGTCTGATGGGAAGAGAGGGAGTCTGATGGGAGGAGAGGGGAGTCTGATGGGAGGAGAGGGGAGTCTGATGGGAGGAGAGGGGAGTCTGATGGGAGGAGAGGGGAGTCTGATGGGAGGAGAGAGAGGAGTCTGATGGGAGGTGAGAGATGTCTGATGGGAGGTGAGGGGAGTCTGATGGGAGGTGAGGGGAGTCTGATGGGAGGTGAGGAGAGTCTGATGGGAGGAGAGGGGAGTCTGATGGGAGGAGAGGGGAGTCTGATGGGAGGTGAGAGAGGAGTCTGATGGGAGGAGAGAGAGGAGTCTGATGGGAGGAGAGAGAGGAGTCTGATGGGAGGTGAGAGGAGTCTGATGGGAGGTGAGAGATGTCTGATGGGAGGTGAGAGATGTCTGATGGGAGGTGAGGGGAGTCTGATGGGAGGTGAGGGGAGTCTGATGGGAGGAGAGGGGAGTCTGATGGGAGGAGAGAGAGATCTGATGGGAGGTGAGAGAGGAGTCTGATGGGAGGTGAGAGAGGAGTCTGATGGGAGGTGAGAGAGGAGTCTGATGGGAGGTGAGAGAGGAGTCTGATGGGAGGTGAGAGAGGAGTCTGATGGGAGGTGAGAGAGGAGTCTGATGGGAGGTGAGAGAGGCGTCTGATGGGAGGTGAGAGAGGCGTCTGATGGGAGGTGAGAGAGGAGTCTGATGGGAGGTGAGAGAGGAGTCTGATGGGATGTGAGAGAGGAGTCTGATGGGAGGTGAGAGAGGAGTCTGATGGGAGGTGAGAGAGGAGTCTGATGGGAGGTGAGAGAGGAGTCTGATGGGAGCAGGGAGAGGTCTGATGGGAGCAGGGAGAGGTCTGATGGGAGCAGGGAGAGGTCTGATGGAGGAGGGAGAGGTCTCATGGGAGGAGGGAGAGGTCTGATGGGAGGAGGGAGAGGAGTCTGATGGGAGAAGGGAGAGGAGTCTGATGGGAGGAGCGAGAGGAGTCTGATGGGAGGAGCGAGAGGAGTCTGATGGAGGAGCGAGAGGAGTCTGATGGGAGGTGGGAGAGGTCTGATGGAAGGTGAGGGGAGTCTGATGGGAGGTGAGGGGAGTCTGATGGGAGGAGAGAGCGGTCTGATGGGAGGAGAGAGCGGTCTGATGGGAGGAGAGAGAGGTCTGATGGGAGGAGAGAGAGGTCTGATGGGAGGTGAGGGGAGTCTGATGGGAGGAGAGAGAGGTCTGATGGGAGGTGAGGGGAGTCTGATGGGAGGAGAGAGCGGTCTGATGGGAGGAGAGAGCGGTCTGATGGGAGGAGAGAGAGGTCTGTTGGGAGGTGAGAGAGGTCTGTTGGGAGGTGAGAGAGGTCTGATGGGAGGGGAGAGAGCGGTCTGATGGGAGGAGAGAGCGGTCTGATGGGAGGTGAGAGAGGGAGTCTGATTGGAGGTGAGAGAGGTATGATGGGAGGTGAGAGAGGCATGATGGGAGGTGAGAGAGGTATGATGGGAGGTGAGAGAGGCATGATGGGAGGTGAGAGAGGTATGATGGGAGGAGAGAGGTCTGATGGGAGGTGAGGGAGTCTGATGGGAGGTGAGAGAGGAGTCTGATGGGAGGTGAGTGAGGAGTCTGATGGGAGGTGAGAGAGGAGTCTGATGGGAGGTGAGATGTCTGATGGGAGGAGAGGGGTCTGATGGGAGGAAAGGAGAGGGGTCTGATGGGAGGAAAGGAGAGGTGTCTGATGGGAGGAAAGGAGAGGGGTCTTATGGGAGGTCTGATGGGAGGAGATATAGGGAGCTCAGAGGGGCTGGAGAAGGTTAGGAGAGAATGTCAACACAGCTGAACCCTTCCTCTCCGTCTGGCTGGGGACACTGCAAACACAGGATTAACGTCCCTCTGTGTGTGTGTGTGTGTGTGTGTGTGTGTGTGTGTGTGTGTGTGTGTGTGTGTGTGTCAGTTACCTTCTTGCTCTGCAGTGCTCTCTGAAACAGACGTAGGAAGGAGGCCAGGCTGAAACGGTACATGTTGTTGATCCTAGAGAGGTCTGTTATGACAAAATAAATCTTACTGGCACTTTCAGCTAACGGCAGGTATGCATCACGCTCCTGGGGAGAGATGGAGAGAGAGGGAGAGACAGAGGGAGGGGAAGGGAGAGGAGAAAGACCAAGAGGGAGGTGGGAGGAAAGAGGAGGAAGAGGGAGACAAGAAGAGGAAGAGGTAAGGGAGAAGAGGAAGAGGTAAGGGAGAAGAGGAAGAGGTAAGGGAGAAGAGGAAGAGGGAGGGGAGAAGAGGTAGAAATGGGAGGAGAGAGAAGAGGGAGGAGAGAGACCATCAGAACTGGTATCACACTGCCCCCTAGAGGAATAATTATATTTTCATCATGCACAAACAGAGGTTCAGGTACAGACACACACACAGACTTGAGCACATCTCAACTCCATCTCGACAAAGGCCAAAAGAAACCCACAATTAAAACCAACATTGCTGTGGGCAAAGAGTGCTGTTAATAATATCATTCTCTGTAATTGGCTGTAAAGTATAATGTGGGACTCAATGTCCTTATGGTTAATTGAGTTGATAGAGACACTGCTCATTGAGCACACACACACACACACACACAGACAGCCAGCCAGCCAGCCAGGGTGACAGCCAGACAGACAGACAATGACCTTGGTCTAAATGCTTATGATTAAATAAATAAATAAATATTTCCCAAACACAGAGTAACACACACAGAGTAACACACACAGAGTAACACACACAGAGTAACACACACAGAGTAACACACACAGAGTAACCTACACAGAGTAACACACACAGAGTAACCTACAGAGTAACACACACAGAGTAACCTACACAGAGTAACACACACAGAGTAACCCACACAGAGTAACCTACACAGAGTAACCCACACAGAGTAACCTACACAGAGTAACCTACACAGAGTAACCTACACAGAGTAACCTACACAGAGTAACCTACACAGAGTAACCTACACAGAGTAACCTACACAGAGTAACCTACACAGAGTAACCCACACAGAGTAACCCACACAGAGTAACCCACACAGAGTAACCCACACAGAGTAACCCACACAGAGTAACTACACAGAGTAACCTACACAGAGTAACCAACACAGAGTAACCTACACAGAGTAACCCACACAGAGTAACCCACAGAGTAACCTACACAGAGTAACCTACAGAGTAACAAACGGCAACACACAGCAACACACAGTATCCATTTAGCTTAACCATTCAGTCTTATTCTCCTCTTCAATCACACTCTCCCTTCCTCCATCTATCCATCTCTCTCCCTCTCATGCACCCTGTCTTCCTCAATCAATCTCTCACACTCAATCTTCTCCCAATCCCTCTCTCTCTCGCCCCAGAGCATCTCTGTCTCATCTCTCTTTCACCCCCCTCTCTCTCAGAGTGTTCCATCTGTTCTGACAGACTCCAGACTCTGCTATTCTCCTGTGATTGGTTGATGTATTCTCCTCTGTCATTCACACACAGCAGTTTGGGGTTTTGTGTACAAACCCTATGGGAGGTTGATGAGGAGGTTTACAGCTCAGTGTGTGAGAGGAAGTGGAGTGTGTGTGTGTGTGTGTGTGTGTGTGTGTGTGTGTGTGTGTGTGTGTGTGTGTGTGTGTGTGTGTGTGTGTGTGTGTGTGTGTGCGCACATGTACCTGGTCCAAGGAGGCCTGGAGTCTGTGTGACTCCCTCAGTGAGTCCTGTATGAGGGCGCTGCTAGACTTGGTCTGGTTCAGAGAATCGATCAGCTCCTTATTCTCCAGGATATTCCCCTGAGCTGTAGCCAAAGTCTAGAGACAAGAGAGAGAAAGAAAGAGAGAAAGAAAGAAGAGAGAGAAAGAAGAGAGAGAAAGAAGAGAGAGAGAAAGAAGAGAGAGAAAGGAGAGAGAGAGAAAGAAGAGAGAGAGAGAAGAGAGAGAGAAAGAAGAGAGAAAGAAGAGAGAGAGAAAGAAGAGAGAGAAAGAAGAGAGAGAGAAAGAAGAGAGAGAGAAAGAAGAGAGAGAGAAAGAAGAGAGAGAGAAGAAGAGAGAAACAGAAAGAGAGAAGAGGAGGATAAAGATACAGAGGAAGGACAGCAGAAGTTAGAGAGAGATTGTGTGATGTTCAGTAGAAGTTAGAGAGAGATTGTGTGATGTTCAGCAGAAGTTAGAGAGAGATTGTGTGATGTTCAGCAGAAGTTAGAGAGAGATTGTGTGATGTTCAGCAGAAGTTAGAGAGAGATTGTGTGATGTACAGTAGAAGTTAGAGAGAGATTGTGTGATGTTCAGCAGAAGTTAGAGAGAGATTGTGTGATGTACAGCAGAAGTTAGAGAGAGATTGTGTGATGTACAGTAGAAGTTAGAGAGAGATTGTGTGATGTACAGTAGAAGTTAGAGAGAGATTGTGTGATGTACAGTAGAAGTTAGAGAGAGATTGTGTGATGTTCAGCAGAAGTTAGAGAGAGATTGTGTGATGTTCAGCAGAAGTTAGGGAGAGATTGTGTGATGTACAGTAGAAGTTAGAGAGAGATTGTGTGATGTACAGTAGAAGTTAGAGAGAGATTGTGTGATGTACAGTAGAAGTTAGAGAGAGATTGTGTGATGTACAGTAGAAGTTAGAGAGATTGTGTGATGTTCAGCAGAAGTTAGAGAGAGATTGTGTGATGTTCAGCAGAAGTTAGAGAGAGATTGTGTGATGTTCAGCAGAAGTTAGAGAGAGATTGTGTGATGTTCAGTAGAAGTTAGAGAGATTGTGTGATGTACAGCAGAAGTTAGAGAGAGATTGTGTGATGTACAGTAGAAGTTAGAGAGAGATTGTGTGATGTACAGTAGAAGTTAGAGAGAGATTGTGTGATGTACAGTAGAAGTTAGAGAGAGATTGTGTGATGTTCAGCAGAAGTTAGAGAGAGATTGTGTGATGTACAGCAGAAGTTAGAGAGAGATTGTGTGATGTACAGTAGAAGTTAGAGAGAGATTGTGTGATGTTCAGTAGAAGTTAGAGAGAGATTGTGTGATGTTCAGCAGAAGTTAGAGAGAGATTGTGTGATGTACAGTAGAAGTTAGAGAGAGATTGTGTGATGTACAGTAGAAGTTAGAGAGAGATTGTGTGATGTACAGTAGAAGTTAGAGAGAGATTGTGTGATGTTCAGCAGAAGTTAGAGAGAGATTGTGTGATGTTCAGCAGAAGTTAGGGAGAGATTGTGTGATGTACAGTAGAAGTTAGAGAGAGATTGTGTGATGTACAGTAGAAGTTAGAGAGAGATTGTGTGATGTACAGTAGAAGTTAGAGAGAGATTGTGTGATGTACAGTAGAAGTTAGAGAGATTGTGTGATGTTCAGCAGAAGTTAGAGAGAGATTGTGTGATGTTCAGCAGAAGTTAGAGAGAGATTGTGTGATGTTCAGCAGAAGTTAGAGAGAGATTGTGTGATGTACAGCAGAAGTTAGAGAGAGATTGTGTGATGTACAGTAGAAGTTAGAGAGAGATTGTGTGATGTACAGTAGAAGTTAGAGAGAGATTGTGTGATGTACAGTAGAAGTTAGAGAGAGATTGTGTGATGTTCAGCAGAAGTTAGAGAGAGATTGTGTGATGTACAGCAGAAGTTAGAGAGAGATTGTGTGATGTACAGCAGAAGTTAGAGAGAGATTGTGTGATGTTCAGTAGAAGTTAGAGAGAGATTGTGTGATGTTCAGCAGAAGTTAGAGAGAGATTGTGTGATGTTCAGCAGAAGTTAGAGAGAGATTGTGTGATGTTCAGCAGAAGTTAGAGAGAGATTGTGTGATGTACAGCAGAAGTTAGAGAGAGATTGTGTGATGTACAGTAGAAGTTAGAGAGATTGTGTGATGTTCAGCAGAAGTTAGAGAGAGATTGTGTGATGTTCAGCAGAAGTTAGAGAGAGATTGTGTGATGTTCAGCAGAAGTTAGAGAGAGATTGTGTGATGTTCAGCAGAAGATAGAGAGAGATTGTGTGATGTTCAGCAGAAGATAGAGAGAGATTGTGTGATGTTCAGCAGAAGTTAGAGAGATATTGTGTGATGTTCAGCAGAAGTTAGAGAGAGATTGTGTGATGTTCAGCAGAAGTTAGAGAGAGATTGTGTGATGTACAGCAGAAGTTAGAGAGAGATTGTATGATGTACAGCCGAAGTTAGAGAGAGATTGTATGATGTTCAGCAGAAGTTAGAGAGAGATTGTGTGATGTTCAGCAGAAGTTAGAGAGAGATTGTGTGATGTTCAGCAGAAGTTAGAGAGAGATTGTGTGATGTACAGCAGAAGTTAGAGAGAGATTGTATGATGTACAGCCGAAGTTAGAGAGAGATTGTATGATGTTCAGCAGAAGTTAGAGAGAGATTGTGTGATGTTCAGCAGAAGTTAGAGAGAGATTGTGTGATGTTCAGCAGAAGTTAGAGAGAGATTGTGTGATGTTCAGCAGAAGTTAGAGAGAGATTGTGTGATGTTCAGCAGAAGTTAGGGAGAGATTGTGTGATGTACAGCAGAAGTTAGAGAGAGATTGTGTGATGTTCAGCAGAAGTTAGAGAGAGATTGTGTGATGTTCAGCAGAAGTTAGAGAGAGATTGTGTGATGTTCAGCAGAAGTTAGAGAGAGATTGTGTGATGTTCAGCAGAAGTTAGAGAGAGATTGTGTGATGTTCAGCAGAAGTTAGAGATTGTGTGATGTTCAGCAGAAGTTAGAGATTGTGTGATGTTCAGCAGAAGTTAGGGAGAGATTGTGTGATGTTCAGCAGAAGTTAGGGAGAGATTGTGTGATGTTCAGCAGAAGTTAGAGAGAGATTGTGTGATGTTCAGCAGAAGTTAGAGATTGTGTGATGTTCAGCAGAAGTTAGGGAGAGATTGTGTGATGTTCAGCAGAAGTTAGGGAGAGATTGTGTGATGTTCAGCAGAAGTTAGGGAGAGATTGTGTGATGTTCAGCAGAAGTTAGAGAGAGATTGTGTGATGTACAGTAGAAGTTAGAGAGAGATTGTGTGATGTACAGTAGAAGTTAGAGAGAGATTGTGTGATGTTCAGCAGAAGTTAGAGCGAGATTGTGTGATGTTCAGCAGAAGTTAGAGAGAGATTGTGTGATGTTCAGCAGAAGTTAGAGATTGTGTGATGTACAGCAGAAGTTAGAGAGAGATTGTGTGATGTTCAGCAGAAGTTAGAGAGAGATTATGTGATGTTCAGCAGAAGTTAGGGAGAGATTATGTGATGTACAGTAGAAGTTAGAGGGAGATTGTGTGATGTTCAGCAGAAGTTAGGGAGAGATTGTGTGATGTTCAGCAGAAGTTAGGGAGAGATTGTGTGATGTTCAGCAGAAGTTAGAGGGAGATTATGTGATGTTCAGCAGAAGTTAGAGATTGTGTGATGTTCAGCAGAAGTTAGGGAGAGATTGTGTGATGTTCAGCAGAAGTTAGGGAGAGATTGTGTGATGTTCAGCAGAAGTTAGAGAGAGATTGTGTGATGTACAGTAGAAGTTAGAGAGAGATTGTGTGATGTACAGTAGAAGTTAGAGAGAGATTGTGTGATGTTCAGCAGAAGTTAGAGCGAGATTGTGTGATGTTCAGCAGAAGTTAGAGAGAGATTGTGTGATGTTCAGCAGAAGTTAGAGATTGTGTGATGTACAGCAGAAGTTAGAGAGAGATTGTGTGATGTTCAGCAGAAGTTAGAGAGAGATTATGTGATGTTCAGCAGAAGTTAGGGAGAGATTATGTGATGTACAGTAGAAGTTAGAGGGAGATTGTGTGATGTTCAGCAGAAGTTAGGGAGAGATTGTGTGATGTTCAGCAGAAGTTAGGGAGAGATTGTGTGATGTTCAGCAGAAGTTAGAGGGAGATTATGTGATGTTCAGCAGAAGTTAGGGAGAGATTATGTGATGTACAGTAGAAGTTAGAGGGAGATTGTGTGATGTACAGCAGAAAGTGACATTGTGTTGTGTTCTAACTGAAAGGACTGAGAAGTGGACATTTTGTGCATAATGAGGAAGTGGTAATATTGTGTTGAAACGGGCAGTGAAACATGTCAGAATATCTAATCAGATATATTATAGCTACACTGAACAAAAATATAAACTCAACATGTAAAGTGTTGGTCACGTTTCATGAGATGAAATCAAATATCCCACACATTATCCACAAAAACAAAAAAGCTTATTTCGCTCAAATTTTGTGCACAAATTAGTTTACCTCCCTGTTATAGTGAGAATTTCTCCTTCGCCAAGATAATCCATCCACCTGACAGGTGGCATATCAAGAAGCTGATTAAACAGCATGATCATTACACAGGTTTTGTCACACAACACAATGCTACAGATGTCTCAAGTTGTGAGGGAGTATGCAATCGGCATGCTGACTGCAGGAATGTCCACCGGAGCGGTTGCCAGAGAATTTAATGTTCAAGTCACCTTCAACCTGGTAACACGTGGTCTGCGGTTGTGTGTGTGTGTGTGGTCACAGCAGATACTGACTGGGTTTCTGATCCACAACACTACTTTTTTTGTAAGTTATTTGTGACCAACAGAATCAGTCATGTGAAAAGATTAGGGACTAATTAGTTTATTTGACTGTAGGTCAGTAAACTCTTTCAAACTGTTGTATGTTGCATTTATATTTTTGTTCAGTGTACTTCCACAAGGTATTCCTCTCTACAGTGACTAAGTGTGTGTGTATTGCATGAAGACTCTTCTAGCGTGAGTGTGTGTGT
>NC_034191.2:13680623-13698123 GCF_002021735.2 Oncorhynchus kisutch | reverse complement strand
TGATGGAGAGAGGGAGTGAGTGAGAGAGAGAGGGAGAGATGGAGGGAGAGATGGAGGAAGAGATGGAGGAAGAGATGGAGGGAGAGATGGAGGGAGAGAGAGGGAGAGAGGGCAAGATGGAGAGATGGGGAGATGGAGAGAGGGAGTGATGGAGAGAGGGAGTGAGTGAGAGAGGGAGAAATGGAGGGAGAGATGGAGAGAGAGATGAGAGAGGGAGGGAGAGATGGAGGGAGGGAGGGAGAGAGGGAGGGAGAGAGGGAGGGAGAGATGGAGGGAGGGAGGGAGGGAGAGATGGTTAATCCAGGACATTTCATGGATATAAACTCAGCCTCTTCTCTGCATTGCAGCACACCCTGCTCCCTCCCTCTCTCCCCTCCTGTTTCATTTCTCCATCCTCCAGTGGATGGCCAATCCTCTCATTTATTTTCAGTGCATTCACTGCCCTTTAACCAACACCCCTCTCTCTCCTCCTCCCCTCTCGCTATCTCTCCTCCCTCTGTCTAACCTCCTCCCTACATGTCTCTCTCACACTAGCTTCCACCCTACATCTCTTTCTCCCCCTCCCCACCTCTCTCTAACATTCTTCCATTCCCCTCCCCACCTCTCCCTCACTCACTACCTCTCCCCCCACCCTAAGTAGTGGGTAGACTCACCCTGTGTTATCAGGTCTCTCCTCAGTAGTGGGTAGACTCATCCTGTGTTATCAGGTCTCTCCTCAGTAGTGGGTAGACTCACCCTGTGTTATCAGGTCTCTCCTCAGTAGTGGGTAGACTCACCCTGTGTTATCAGGTCTCTCCTCAGTAGTGGGTAGACTCACCCTGTGTTATCAGGTCTCTCCTCAGTAGTGGGTAGACTCACCCTGTGTTATCAGGTCTCTCCTCAGTAGTGGGTAGACTCACCCTGTGTTATCAGGTCTCTCCTCAGTAGTGGGTAGACTCACCCTGTGTTATCAGGTCTCTCCTCAGTAGTGGGTAGACTCACCCTGTGTTATCAGGTCTCTCCTCAGTAGTGGGTAGACTCACCCTGTGTTATCAGGTCTCTCCTCAGTAGTGGGTAGACTCACCCTGTGTTATCAGGTCTCTCCTCAGTAGTGGGTAGACTCACCCTGTGTTATCAGGTCTCTCCTCAGTAGTGGGTAGACTCACCCTGTGTTATCAGGTCTCTCCTCAGTAGTGGGTAGACTCACCCTGTGTTATCAGGTCTCTCCTCAGTAGTGGGTAGACTCACCCTGTGTTATCAGGTCTCTCCTCAGTAGTGGGTAGAGAACCGGCTCCACTCCATCCATTTCCTGGATGATCAGCGTTTTCCCAAACGCACAGCCAGCTCCAGGGACGTGATGAAGTTAGGATCCTGGAGGAAAACATTCTGATAACAGCACTAATGCCTGGTGTCACAACTGGTATCTAACTGGTACGACTAACATGTCTCTGTGTGATAGGAGTTCACAGTACCTGTTGGTTGACTGAAATACCTGTTAAAAGTGTTTCTGTATAAGTGACAGGTGTGATGTGTGAATGATTGACAGATGTGACAGGTGTACCTGCTGATTGATGACCTCGAGGCGATGCTGCTTCAGGTGAGTACGGAGCCACTCTGTAGCCCGAGAGGAGGGGTCGATGAGGAACGGACAAGCAACACTCTGAGAGAGAGAGAGAGAGAGAGAGAGAGAGAGAGAGAAAGAGACGTAAGTGATGGATGACATACTGAAAGTCATTGAGGAACTAAGAGTCCTTTTCCATTTCTTTCCCTATCTATATATTAAGATAGATGCTTAAATAGTTTTTCTCTCTGGGGAGAATCTTTGAGGCCCAGTCCAGTTCTCTCTCACAGCTGTCACAGTGATTGGCCAGCGAGGCATTGGCTGTCTGGATTCAGAGCTGCCAGACATTGAGCAGGACACACCAGACAAAGGGATGAGATCTCTCTTTATGCTATGGCTCACTATGTATTGCTATGGCTCACTATGTATTGCTATGGCTCACTATGTATTGCTATGGCTCACTATGTATTGCTATGGCTCACTATGTATTGCTATGGCTCACTATGTATTGCTATGGCTCACTATGTATTGCTATGGCTCACTATGTATTGCTATGGCTCACTATGTATTGCCGTCTTGCTCTGGCCTTTTCTCTCCTTCCATCTCTCTAAACCATGTCCTTTCTGTTTATCTTTCCCATCCCTCCTCCTTTATGTAGATTTGTTAATTCATCCTTTCTCTCCCTCTGTAGAGTTATATATGCTTTAGATGTGGTTGATGGTTATGGCCCTGTGTGTGTAAACTGCAATGCCTTTATTCACAGACTCCCAGGGCTGACAAACCATCAAACATCTGACACACTGTCTGCTGTATTGGTCCGACCTACACACTACACTCTCCACAAGACCCATAGAGGACCACAGTTTGGAGAGCAATTTATGAGACACACTGAGCAGACATGTCACACAGCACCAGGTAACAGCGTGTTTGCAGTAAATTGCTGTGGGATCACACCAGACATGCTTTATAAAGGGTCTAAGAATCAAAGTGGACTAGGATTGCAAAGGTAGGATATATTACTGGAAACTTTCACAATGTACCAGTAAACTACCAGAATTTTGGTATCATTCAAATATTTTATGTAATCCATCAAAGACATATTTGGCCTTTTTGGATACTTCAGATTATCACAGGTGTCTAATAGTCTCTGGCCCTCTGTGTGGTCTTATCACATGTAAAATATATGAAATAAGATGATTTTTAAATAAATAGAATGACAGAGCTGTAAACATTATACTAAACTGCTGAGTGGCACAGCGGTCTAAGGCACTGCATTGAAGTGCTGCGGCGTCACTACAGCCTGGGGTCCAATCCCACCCTGTGTCATTAACGGCCGTGACCGGGAGTCCAATAGGGAGGGGCACAATTGGCCCAGCGTCGTCTGGGTTAGGGGAGGGTTTGGCCAGGGGGGCTTTACGTGGCTCATCGCGCTCTAGCGCCTCCTTGTGGCGGGCCGGCTGCCTGCAGGCTAACGTCGGTCATCAGTTGACTAGTGTTTCCTCTGACACATCAGTGCAGCTGGCTTCAGTGTTAAAAGCGCAGCTTGGCAGGTCATGTTTCAGAGGACGCATGACTCGACCTTCACCTCTCCCGAGCCCATTGGGCAGTTGCAGCGATGAGACATGATTTTAATCACGAAATTGGGGAGAAAATGGGGGGGGGGGGGAAATTACACACCAAAAAACAACATTCTATTAAATATAAACCATCAACTTAGTGAATACTATTGGTGTTAAATATGAGCGTTTCAGCATGGTTTACTAGTTCAATAGTAGCCAGTGAGTTTACACACCACTTCCACAGTATTCACATTTTATTGCCTTAAAATGTCATCTCAAAAGGGAATAAATGTGTTTTTTTTACCTTACTTATCCACATAACCTACTCCACATTTTCAAAGTTTAAGAAGAATAAACAAAGATGTCTTAATTGCATATGTTTTCACAGCCCAGAGTTAATACTAGTGTACTTCCGGCGCCGACAGTTTTTTGTTATTTCTTACATTGGTACCCCAGGTAATCTTAGGTTTCATTACATACAGTCGAGAAGAACTACTGAATATAAGAGCAACGTCAACTCACCATCAGTACGACCAAGAATACGACTTTCCTGAAGAGGGAACCTGTGTTCTGCCTTCCACCCAGGACAATGGATCGGATCCCAGCCGGCGAACCAAAACAACGACACCGTAAAAAGGGCAGACGAAGCGGTCTTCTGGTCAGGCTCCGGAGACAGGCACATCGCGCACCACTCCCCAGCATACTACTCGCCAATGTCCAGACTCTTGACAACAAGGTAGATGAAATCCGAGCAAGGGTAGCATTCCAGAGAGACATAAGAGACTAATGTTCTTTGCTTCACGGAAACATGGCTCACTCGAGACACGCTATCGGAGTCGGTACAACCAGCTGGTTTCTCCACGCATCGCGCCGACAGAAACAAGCATCTTTCTGGTAAGAAGAGGGCCGTGGGGGTATGCCTTATGATTAACGAGACGTGGTGTGATTATAACAACATTAAGAAACTCAAGTCCTTCTGTTCACCCGAATTCCTCACAATCAAATGTCGACCGCATTATCTACCAAGAGAATTCTCTTAGATTATAATCACAGCCGCTTATATTCCCCCCCCAAGAAGACAACGATGACCCTGAACGAAATTCATTTGACTATGTAAACTGGAAACCACATATCCTGAGGCTGCATTCATTGCAGCTGGGGATTTTAACAAGGCTAATCTGAAAACAAGACTCCCTAAATTCTATCAACATATCGATTGTGCTACAAGGGCTGGCAAAACCCTGGATCAATGTTATTCTAACCTCCGCGAAGCATATAAGGCCCTCCTCCACCCTCCTTTCGGAAAAGCTGACCACGACTCCATTTTGTTGCTCCCTGCCTATAGACAGAGACTAAAACAGGAAGCTCCCACGCTCAGGTCTGTTCAACGCTGGTCCGACCAAACTGATTCCACACTTCAAGAATACTTCAATCACGTGATTTGGGATATGTTCCGCATTGCGTCAAACAACAACATTGACGAATAAGCTGATTCAGTGAGCGAGTTTATTAGCAAGTGCATCGGCGATGTCGTACCCACAGAAACTATTAAAACATTCCCCAACCAGAAACCGTGGATTGATGGCAGCATTCGCGCGAAACTGAAAGCGCAAACCACTGCTTTTAATCAGGGCAAGGTGACCGGAAACATGACAGAATACAAACAGTGTAGCTATTCCCTCCGCAAGGCAATCAAACAAGCTAAGCTTCAGTATAGATAAAAAGCAGGGTTGCAATTCAACGGATCAGACACAAGAGGTACAGTGGGGCAAAAAAGTATTTAGTCAGCCACCAATTGTACAAGTTCTCCCACTTAAAAAGATGAGGCCTGTAATTTTCATCATAGGTACACTTCAACTATGACAGACAAAATGGAGAAAAAAAATCCAGAAAATCACATTGTAGGATTTTTTATGAATTTATTTGCAAATTATGGTGGAAAATAAGTATTTGGTCACCTACAAACAAGCAAGATTTCTGGCTCTCACCGACCTGTAACTTCTTCTTTAAGAGGCTCCTCTGTCCTCCACTTGTTACCTGTATTAATGGCACCTGTTTGAACTTGTTATCTGTATAAAAGACCTATCCACTACCTCAAACAGCCACACTCCAAACTCCACTATGACCAAGTCCAAAGAGCTGTCAAAGGACACCAGAAACAAAATTGTAGACCTGCACCAGGCCGGGAAGACTGAATCTGCAATAGGTAAACAGCTTGGTTTGAAGAAATCAACTGTGGGAGCAATTATTAGGAAATGGAAGACATACAAGACCACTGATAATCTCCCTCGATCTGGGGCTCCACGCAAGATCTCACCCCGTGGGGTCAAAAGGATCACAAGAACGGTGAGCAAAAATCCCAGAACCACACAGGGGGACCTAGTGAATGACCTGCAGAGACCTGCAGAGAGCTGGGACCAAAGTAACAAAGCCTACCATCAGTAACACACTACGCTGCCAGGGACTCAAATCCTGCAGTGCCAGACGTGTCCCCCTGCTTAAGCCAGTACATGTCCAGGCCCGTCTGAAGTTTGCTATAGAGCATTTGGATGATCCAGAAGAAGATTGGGAGAATGTCATATGGTCAGATGAAACCAAAATATAACTTTTTGGTAAAAACTCAACTCGTCGTATTTGGAGGACAAAGAATGCAGAGTTGCATCCAAAGAACACCATACCTACTGTGAAGCATGGGGGTGGAAACATCATGCGTTGGGGCTGTTTTTCTGCAAAGGGACCAGGACGACTGATCCGTGTAAAGGAAAGAATGAATGGGGCCATGTATCGTGAGATTTTGAGTGAAAACCTCCTTCCATCAGCAAGGGCATTGAAGATGAAACTTGGCTGGGTCTTTCAGCATGACAATGATCCCAAACACACTGCCCGGGCAACGAAGGAGTGGCTTCGTAAGAAGCATTTCAAGGTCCTGAATGTGATTTTCTGGATTTTTTCCCCTAATTTTGTCTGTCATAGTTGAAGTTTACCTATGATGAAAATTACAGGCCTCTCTCATCTTTTTAAGAGGGAGAACTTGCACAATTGGTGGCTGACTAAATACGTTTTTTGCCCCACTGTATGTGGCAGGGTCTACAGTCAATCACGGATTACAAAAATAAAATCAGCCCCGTCACGGACCAGGATGTCTTGCTCCCAGACAGACTAAATAACTTCTTTGCTCGCTTTGAGGACAATACAGTGCCACTGACACGGCCCGCTACCAAAACCTGCGGACTCTACTTCACTGCAGCCGACGTGTGAAAAACATTTAAACGTGTTTACCCTCGCAAGGCTGCAGGCCCAGACGGCATCCCCAGCAGCGTCATCAGAGCATGCGCAGACCAGCTGGGTGGTGTGTTTACGGACATATTCAATCAATCCTTATCCCAGTCTGCTGTTCCCACATGCTTCAAGAGGACTACCATTGTTCCTGTTCCCAAGAAAGCTAAGGTAACTGAGCTAAACGACTACCGCCCCGTAGCACTCACTTCCGTCATCAAGGAAGTGCTTTGAGAGACTAGTCAAGGACCATATCACCTCCACCCTACCTGACATCCTAGACCCACTCCAATTTGCTTACCGCCCCAATAGGTCCACAGACGACGCAATTGCAGCCACATTGCACACTGCCCTAACCCATCTGGACAAGAGGAATACCTATGTGAGAATGCTGTTCATCGACTACAGCTCAGCATTTAACGCCATAGTACCCTCCAAACTCGTCATCAAGCTCGAGACCCTGGGTCTTGACCCCGCCCTTTGCAACTGGGTACTGGACTTCCTGACGGACCACCCCCCAGGTGGTGAGGGTAGGTATCAACATCTCCACCCCGCTGATCCTCAACACTGGGGCCCCACAAGGGTGCGTTCTCAGCCCTCTCCTGTACTCCCTGTTCACTCACGACTGCGGGCACCACCGATGTCACAGGAAGGCCATAAAGACCATCAAGGACAACAACCACCCGAGCCACTACCTGTTCACCCTGCTATCATCCAGAAGGAGAGGTCAGTACAGGTGCATCAAAGCAGGGACCGAGAGACTGAAAAACAGCTTCTATCTCAAGGCCATCAGACTGTTAAACAGCCACCACTAACATTGAGCGGCTGCTGCCAACATACTGACTCAACTCCAGCCACTTTAATAATGGAAAAATTGATGTAAAAAATCTATCACTAGCCACTTTAAACAATGCCACTTAATATAATGTTTACATGCCCTACATTACTCATCTCATATGTATATACTGTACTCTATACCATCTACTGCATCTTGCCATCTTTATGTAATACATGTATCACTAGCCACTTTAAACTATGCCACTTTTATGTTTACATACCCTACATTACTCATCTCATATGTATATACTGTACTTGATACCATCTACTGCATCTTGCCTATGCCGCTCTGTACCATCACTCATTCATATATCTATATGTACATATTCTTCATCCCTTTACACTTGTGTGTATAAGGTAGTTGTTGTGAAATTGTTAGGTTAGATTACTCATTGGTTATTACTGCACGGTCAGAACTAGAAGCACAAGCATTTCGCTACACTCGCATTAACATCTACTAACCATGTGTTTGTGACAAATAAAACTGGATTTGATGTGGAAACACCTTCGGCAGCCATTACAGCTGGGAATCATTTGGAATAAGATTCTACCAACTTTACCAAAATTGCTTAAACTCAGTAAATTTGGTTGGGAGTCATTGATGGACAGCAATATTACAACTTTGTCTCTGATTTTCAAGTAGATTTAAGTAAAACTGAGACTAATTAGTGAGGACATTTGTATGTCATTTTGTAGAATTTTTAGTAGGATTAAATGTCAGGAATTGTGAAAAACTGAGTTTAAATGTATTTGGCTACTGTGTATGTAAACTTCCGACTTCAACTGTATTTGTTGTCAATGTTTTGATGTGAAACTGGTGTCAGTTCTGAAAGTCAAGAGTTACAGAGTTAATTGAAAACAATAGTATTGTTGATTATATGCCTTTTTCCTTAATTAGGCTATTTTCTCTTGAACCATATGGTCTATCTACTAAAAACTCATGGACAATATGGACTCAGATGAATGAATGCTATGTATGAATAAAACATTTAGTTTGTTCTTCAAGTACAAATTACCAAAGTTATGATAGAATGTCACAGATTTTCTGTTAATTATCAAAATTGGTATTTTTGTAAAGAGGCTAAAATAAGCTGCTGTAAAATCATGAGCTCTCATCAACACCTCCTCCATCTACTGGACTGAGAGAGAGGCCCTCTTGACTCCGGAGGGCTGGAGGGAGTGGGGGACATGGGAGAAAGGGGAGGGAGGGGGGGAGTGGGGGTCATGGGAGACAGGGGAGGGAGGGGAGGAAGAGAGTGAGAATGGGGGTTGGGGGGTGTAGGAGTGAGAATGAGGGTTGGGGGGTGTAGGAGGCAGAGTGAGGGTTGAGGGAGTGTAGGAAGCAGAGTGAGGGTTGAGGGAGTGTAGGAAGCAGAGTGAGGGTTGAGGGGGTGTAGGAAGCAGAGTGAGGGTTGAGGGAGTGTAGGAAGCAGAGTGAGGGTTGAGGGAGTGTAGGAAGCAGAGTGAGGGTTGAGGGAGTGTAGGAAGCAGAGTGAGGGTTGAGGGAGTGTAGGAAGCAGAGTGAGGGTTGAGGGGGTCTAGGAGGCAGAGTGAGGGTTGAGGGAGTGTAGGAAGCAGAGTGAGGGTTGAGGGAGTGTAAGAGGGAGAGGGTGAACACCGGCAGAGTGGGTCTCTTACTGAAAGATCTATGTAGTGACTGACAGTAGGGGAACTGTAGAAATAGTGACCCATTTAGAAACAGTAATTACATGTTCTACCGGCTGTGTGGTTCTTGGTTAAGGAACGGTTTCCTGGTCAGGAGGGAAAGGCAGACATTAAGAGGCTGAGCTCTTACACACCACAGCCACAGATTGCTCCAGAGACCGTGTTGTGAAAGAGCCCTGATTTTACAGTTCTCTTTTAAAGTATAATTCTCTCCACAAAGCAAAGGCCACTCATTCAGAAGAATGACAAAGCCTGGTGAAGCCGTACACACACAGACACAGACACAGACACACACACACACACACACACACACACACACACACAGCAACCAAAGCCCTATTAGACAAAACAGGATTATCAACAAAATATCCAAATCAAAAGGAAAAGCTACTTTTCACAGAAACGTTTCTTTCTGTTTAGCCATTTAGTGCCTCAAAAGGCATCATGCAAACAAACTGGTTAAGTTGATTAGAGAGAGAATCATTATAAAGTCTGGGACTTTATAATTTGAAGACGACTCAATAGAACGGGAAAATATGGACAAACATCCCAAACTCCTATAAACAAATTGTAAACGTTTCTGTTGCCACACCCCTTGCAGTAGTTTGTTTTACAATACAGGACTAATGCAGGTACAGGGTTTGTGTAGTTGCTATGTGGGACGGTGCTGGTGCATGTCTGTGTGCGTGTTTTGCAAGCAGCCTGCAGTAGGGCGGAGATATTGATGGATGGAGTGCTGAGTTCTTACCCGTGATTTGATCGCACTGGTCTTAAAGCAGCGATGCCAAAGGAAAGACCAACAGGAGAGAGGGATGAATGACAATTAAATGAAAGAGAGGAACACAACAGATGTGACCCGGATGTAAAACACATGACTCTCCCAGTCAGGGAGGGAATTCAGCTTCAACATGGAAACACAACACAACAACATAGAAACATAGTTGAGGAACACAGAACGTAACACACACCAATACAAACCGTTCCAGGGATTTTTCATCTAAAACCGACTCACAAATGTGTCAGGAACAGAGAAGAGAGATGGTGAATGAGAGTGAGTGAAGAAGAGCGAGAGAGAAAGAGTGAGAGAGAAAGAGTGAAAGAGAAAGAGTGTGAGAGAGAAAGAGTGTGAGAGAGAAGAGTGTGAGAGAGAAAGAGTGTGAGAGAGAAAGAGTGTGAGAGAGAAAGAGTGGGAGAGAGAAAGAGTGTGAGAGAGAAAGAGTGTGAGAGAGAAAGTGTGAGAGAGAAAGAGAGAGAGAGAAGGAGAGAGAAAGAGTGAGAGAGAGTGTGAGTGAGAAAGAGAACAAATGAGAGAGAGAGAGAAAGAGTAAGAGAGAGAGAGAGAGAGGGGTGGAAACTGAGCTCCACTTCCTAACCATATTAGAGATACACATTTCCCTCAGATTACACAGACCCACAAGGAATTGGAAAACAAATCACATTTTTAAAACTCCCATATCTACTGGGTAAAATACCACAGTGTGCCATCACAGCTTGTGCCCTGTTGCCACAAGAAAAGGGCAACCAGTGAAGAACAAACACCATTGTAAATACAAGCCATATTTACAGGTGAAGTCAGAAGTTTATATACACCTTAGCCAACTACATTTAAACTCAGTTTTTCACAATTCCTGACATTTAATCCTAGTTATATTTCCCTGTCTTAGGTCAGTTAGGATCACCATTTTATTTAAAAAATGTGAAATGTCAGAATAATAGTAGCGAGAATGATTTATTTCAGCTTTTATTATTTCATCACATCCCCAGTGGGTCAGAAGTTTACATACATTCGATTAGTATTTAGTTGCATTGCCTTTAAATTGTTTAACTTGGGTCAAACGTTTCAGGTAGCCTTCCACAAGCTTACGACAATAAGTTGGGTGAATTTTGGCCCATTCCTCCTGACAGAGCTGGTGTAAATGAGTCAGGTTTGTAGGCACCCTTGCTCGCACGTGCTTTAACAGTTCTGCCCACAAGTTTTCTATAGGATTGAGGTCAGGGCTTTGTGAAAGATACTCCAATACCTTGACTTTGTTGTCCTTAAGCCATTTTGCCACAATTTTGGAAGTATGCTTGGGGTCATTGTCCATTTGGAAGACCCATTTGTGACCAAGCTTTAACTTCCTGACTGATGTCTTTGAGATGTTGCTTCAATATATCCACGTAATTTTCCTTTGTCATGAAGCCATCTATTTTGTGGAGTTCACCAGTCCCTCCTGCAGCAAAGCACCCCCACAACATGATGCTGCCACCCCCCGTGCTTCATGGTTGGGATGGTGTTCTTCTGCTTGCAAACATCCCCCCTTTTTCCTGCAAACATAACAATGGTCATTATGGCCAAACAGTTCTATTTTTGTTTCATCAGACCAGAGGACATTTCTCCAAAAAGTACGATCTTTGTCCCCATGTGCAGTTGCAAACCGTAGTCTGGCTTTTTTATGGCGGTTTTGGAGCAGTGGCTTCTTCCTTGCTGAGCAGCTTTTCAGGTTATGTCGATATAGGACTCGTTTTTACTATGGATATAGATACTTTTGTACCTGTTTCCTCCAGCATCTTCACATGGTCCTTTGCTGTTGTTCTGGGATTGATTTGCACTTTTCAACCAAAATACGTTCATCTCTAGGAGACAGAACGCGTCTCCTTCCTGAGCGGTATGACGGCTGCGTGGTCCCATGGTGTTTAAACTTGCGTACTATTGTTTGTACAGATGAACGTGGTACCTTCAGGCGTTTGGAAATGGGTCCCAAGGATGAGGTCTCTGAGGTCTTGGCTGATTTCTTTTGATTTTTCCATAATGTCAAGCAAAGAGGCACTGAGTTAGAAGGCAGGCCTTGAAATACATCCACAGGTACTCCTCCAATCGACTCAAATGATGTCAATTAGCCTATCAGAAGCTTCTAAAGCTATGACATCATTTTCTGGAATTTTCCAAGCTGTATAACCACCTATAATTTAGCCCAAACAACTACCTCTTTCCCAACTGTATTTAATTTTTATTTATTTATTTATTTTGCTCCTTTGCACCCCATTATTTTTATTTCTACTTTGCACATTCTTCCATTGCAAAACTACCACTACTTGCTATATTGTATTTACTTTGCCATCATGGCCTTTTTTGCCTTTACCTCCCTTCTCACCTCACATTGTATATAGACTTGTTTATACTGTATTATTGACTGTATGTTTGTTTTACTCCATGTGTAACTCTGTGTCGTTTTATCTGTCGAACTGCTTTGCTTTATCTTGACCAGGTCGCAATTGTAAATGAGAACTTGTTCTCACTAGCCTACCTGGTTAAATAAAGGTGTTCTCAACTAGCCTACCTGGTTAAATAAAGGTGTTCTCAACTAGCCTACCTGGTTAAATAAAGGTGTTCTCAACTAGCCTACCTGGTTAAATAAAGGTGTTCTCAACTAGCCTACCTGGTTAAATAAAGGTGTTCTCAACTAGCCTACCTGGTTAAATAAAGGTGTTCTCAACTAGCCTACCTGGTTAAATAAAGGTGTTCTCAACTAGCCTACCTGGTTAAATAAAGGTGTTCTCAACTAGCCTACCTGGTTAAATAAAGGTGTTCTCAACTAGCCTACCTGGTTAAATAAAGGTAAAATAAAAAATCAAAGTATAAGAGGCACAGTCAACTTACTGTATGTAAACTTCTGACCCACTGGAATTATGATACAGTGAATTATAAGTGAAATAATCTGTCTGTAAACAATTGTTGGAAAATGACTTGTGTCATGCACAAAATAGATGTCCTAACCGACTTGGCAAAACTATAGTTTGTTAACAAGAAATGTGTGGAGTGGTTGAAAAACGAGTTGTAATGACTCCAACCTAAATGGATGTAAACTTCCCACTTCAACTGTATGTTTATTTACTTTCCCTTTTGTACGTTGACTCGTTACAACACTGTAATATATTGACATAATATGACATCTGAAATGTCTTTACTCTTTGGGAACTTCTGTGAGTGTAATGTTTACTGATCATTTTTATTGTTCATTTAAGTTTAGTTTATTATCTACTTCACTTGCTTTGGCAATGAAACATATGTTTCCCATGTCAATAAAGCCCTTTGAATAGAGAGAGTATGTAACCTGCAGTATAACCAGGGCGTTCTCCATAGACAGGTCATCTGAGGGCAGGCCTTCACTTTTCCAGATCAGCTGCTCACTCTCAGAGCACAGGAAATGCCGCAGGTCAAACTCTGAACACAGTCACACACAGTTAGAGAGAGAGAGAGAGGAGAGAGACAAAGGTTGAGTGTGTGTGACTGTGTGTGTGTGTGTGTGTGTGTGTGTGTGTGTGTGTGTGTGTGTGTGTGTGTGACTGTGTGTGTGACTGTGTCTTACTCTGTAGTCCAGAAGCCTTCATCCATGTCTCCAGGCTGGTTCGTCTCCTGTCCTCTGGAGCAGCAGACAGGTATGTGATGAAAGCTGCTGCCAGCATCGCTCTCTTAGGCAACGTATCCAACTCCTCAGTGATCTCATCCACCTGACACACACAGACACACACACTAAACTCAGCTGCAGGCCATTTAAGGTGAGCTGACTTAGTTGGTTTTACCTAAAGAGCAGCTCAGAAAGAGCTGCCATAGAAACAGAGTGAGAACAGACCCAGCCCGGAACAGACCCAGCCCGGAACAGACCCAGCCCAGAACAGACCCAGCCCAGAACAGACCCAGCCCAGAACAGACCCAGCCCAGAACAGAACAGACCCAGCCCAGAACAGACCCAGCCCAGAACAGACCCAGCCCAGAACAGACCCAGCCCAGAACAGACCCAGCCCAGAACAGACCCAGCCCAGAACAGACCCAGCCCAGAACAGACCCAGCCCAGAACAGACCCAGCCCAGAACAGACCCAGCCCAGAACAGACCCAGCCCAGAACAGACCCAGCCCAGAACATCCGGTGGGCAAACAGAGCGCTGCAACCTGGGTTCATACACCGACTGTGGGACTGTAGAGAGGTGAGTGTGTGTATGTACGTGAGTAGCAGGTAAAGCAGTCACTGGTGAGGGCTCCAAGCGGGACAGTGTGTGTGTGTGTGTGTGTGTGTGTGTGTGTGTGTGTGTGTGTGTGTGTGTGTGTGTGTGTGTGTGTGTGTGTGTGTGTGTGTATATATATATATATATATATATGTGTCTCTCTCTCTGACGGAGACAGTGGGAGATTGAGTGCTTTAATTAAGGAGCGGACAGATGCTGGAGAGAGAGGAGTAAAAACAGCCAGGAGGGACCGAGACAGCAGGATACATCCCCGCTCTTCACAAACACCTGGGCATTCCAGCGTGTGTGTTCTCCGTCCAGTTGGTGTATGAGTTGCTCTGCTGTCTGGATGGTCTTCTGGGCCTTACTGACCTCAGCCTCCAGCTTAGCTGCCTCTGTAGTACGAGACTGGAACCTAATGAGAGAGATGGATGGAGGGATAGAGGGGAGGGATAGAGAGGGTAGAGAGAGAGAGGGTAGAGAGAGAGAAAAGAGAGGGTAGAGAGAGAGAGGGAGAGAGAGAAAGGGATGGGTAGAGAGGGAGAGGGATAGAGAGAGAGAGGGGGGGGGTAGAGAGAGAGAGAAAGGGGTAGAGAGAGAGAGNCTGTATAACCACCTATAATTTAGCCCAAACAACTACCCTTCTTTCCCAACGTGTATTAATTTTATTTATTTATTTATTTTGGCTCCTTTGCACCCCATTATTTTATTTCTACTTGCACATTCTTCCATTGCAAAACTACCACTACTTGCTATATTGCTATTTACTTGCCATCATGGCCTTTTTTTGGCCTTTACCTCCCTTCATCACCCTCACATTGTATATAGAATTGTTTATACTGTATTATTGACTGTATGTTTGTTTTACTCCATGTGTAACTCTGTGTCGTTTTATTCTGTCGAACTGCTTTGCTTTATCTTGACCAGGTCGCAATTGTAAATGAGAACTTGTTCTCAACTAGCCTACCTGGTTAAATAAAGGTGTTCTCAACTAGCCTACCTGGTTAAATAAGGTGTTCTCAACTAGCCTACCTGGTTAAATAAAGGTGTTTTCTCCTAGCCTACCTGGTTAATAAAGGTGTTCTCACTAGCCTACCTGGTTAATAAAGGTGTTCTCAACTAGCCTACCTGGTTAAATAAAGGTGTTCTCAACTAGCCTACCTGGTTAAAATAAAGGTGTTCTCAAACTAGCCTACCCTGGTTAAATAAAGGTGTTCTCAACTAGCCTACTGGTTAATAAAGGTGTTCTCAACTAGCCTACCTGGTTAAATAAAGGTAAAATAAAAATCAAAGTATAAGAGGCACAGTCAACTTACTGTATGTAAACTTCTGACCCACTGAATTATGATACAGTGAATTATAAGTGAATATCTGTCTGTAAACAATTGTTGGAAAATGACTTGTGTCATGCACAAAATAGATGTCCTAACCGACTTGGCAAAACTATAGTTTGTTAACAAGAAATGTGTGGAGTGGTTGAAAAACGAGTTGTAATGACTCCAACCTAAATGGATGTAAACTTCCCACTTCAACTGTATGTTTATTTACTTTCCCTTTTGTACGTTGACGTCGTTACAACACTGTAATATATTGACATAATATGACATCTGAAATGTCTTTACTCTTTGGGAACTTCTGTGAGTGTAATGTTTACTGATCATTTTTATTGTTCATTTAAGTTTAGTTTATTATCTACTTCACTTGCTTTGGCAATGAAACATATGTTTCCCATGTCAATAAAGCCCTTTGAATAGAGAGAGTATGTAACCTGCAGTATAACCAGGGCGTTCTCCATAGACAGGTCATCTGAGGGCAGGCCTTCACTTTTCCAGATCAGCTGCTCACTCTCAGAGCACAGGAAATGCCGCAGGTCAAACTCTGAACACAGTCACACACAGTTAGAGAGAGAGAGAGAGGAGAGAGACAAAGGTTGAGTGTGTGTGACTGTGTGTGTGTTGTGTGTGTGTGTGTGGTGTGTGTGTGTGTGTGTGTGTGGTGTGACTGTGTGTGTGACTGTGTCTTACTCTGTAGTCCAGAAGCCTTCATCCATGTCTCCAGGCTGGTTCGTCTCCTGTCCTCTGGAGCAGCAGACAGGTATGTTGATGAAAGCTGCTGCCAGCATCGCTCTCTTAGGCAACGTATCCAACTCCTCAGTGATCTCATCCACCTGACACACACAGACACACACACTAACTCAGCTGCAGGCCATTTAGGTGAGCTGACTTAGTTGGTTTTACCCTAAAGAGCAGCTCAGAAAGAGCTGCCATAGAAACAGAGTGAGAACAGACCCAGCCCGAACAGACCCAGCCCGGAACAGACCCAGCCCAGAACAGACCCAGCCCAGAACAGACCCAGCCCAGAACAGACCCGCCCAGAACAGAACAGACCCAGCCCAGAACAGACCCAGCCCAGAACAGACCCAGCCCAGAACAGACCCAGCCAGAACAGACCCAGCCCAAACAGACCCAGCCCAGAACAGACCCAGCCCAGAAACAGACCCAGCCCAGAACAGACCCAGCCCAGAACAGACCCAGCCCAGAACAGACCCAGCCCAGAACAGACCCAGCCAGAACATCCGGTGGGCAAACGAGCGCTGCCAACCTGGGTTCATACACCCGACTGTGGGACTGTAGAGAGGTGAGTGTGTGTATGTACGTGAGTAGCAGGTAAAGCAGTCACTGGTGAGGGCTCCAAGCGGGACAGTGTGTGTGTGTGTGTGTGTGTGTGTGTGTGTGTGTGTGTGTGTGTGTGTGTGTGTGTGTGTGTGTGTGTGTGTGTGTGTGTGTATATATATATATATATATATATGTGTCTCTCTCTCTGACGGAGACAGTGGGAGATTGAGTGCTTTAATTAAGGAGCGGACAGATGCTGGAGAGAGAGGAGTAAAACAGCCAGGAGGGACCGAGACAGCAGGATACATCCCCGCTCTTCACAAACACCTGGGCATTCCAGCGTGTGTGTTCTCCGTCCAGTTGGTTATGAGTTGCTCTGCTGTCTGGATGGTCTTCTGGGCCTTACTGACCTCAGCCTCCAGCTTAGCTGCCTCTGTAGTACGAGACTGGAACCTAATGAGAGAGATGGATGGAGGGATAGAGGGGAGGGATAGAGAGGGTAGAGAGAGAGAGGGTAGAGAGAGAGAAAAGAGAGGGTAGAGAGAGAGAGGGAGAGAGAGAAAGGGATGGGTAGAGAGGGAGAGGGATAGAGAGAGAGAGGGGGGGGGTAGAGAGAGAGAGAAAGGGGTAGAGAGAGAGAGCGAGAGAGGGGGGGGTAGAGAGAGAGAGAAAGGGGTAGAGAGAGAGAGAGAGAGAGAGGTGGGGTAGAGAGAGAGAGAGAGAGGGGTAGAGAGAGAGAGAGGGTAGAGAGAGAGAGGGTAGAGAGAGAAAGGGATTGGTAGAGAGGGAGAGGGGTAGAGAGAGAGAGGGAGGGGTAGAGAGAGAGGTAGAGAGAGAGAGAGGGGTAGAGAGAGAAAGAGGGGTAGAGAGAGAAAGAGGGTAGAAGAGAGAAAGAGGGGTAGAGAGAGAGAGAGAGAGAGGGGGAGAGAGAGAGAGAGAAGAGAGAGAGAGAGAGAGAGAGAGAGAGGGATAGAGAGAGAGAGAGAGGAGAGAGAGAGAGATAGAGGGATAAGAGAGAGAGAGAG
>NC_034191.2:13657235-13680523 GCF_002021735.2 Oncorhynchus kisutch | reverse complement strand
GAGAGAGAGAGAGAGGAATAAAGGCCAGACGAGTATTCCTGTAAGTTGTCTCTACAACAGAGCAGAGTTAATCAGTGAGACAGTAGAAGAGATTGAGGCTGTCAAGGGACGAGGGATGCAAAAAATATACTTTTCTTTCAGCTCGTTGACTTTCTGCCCCACAGAGTTGAGCTGCTCCTCCAGTTTAGTCTTCCGACTCTCTGTCTTTCTCAAGTTCCTACACACACACACACACACACACACACAAGCAACACACATGAAATGATGCTTGAGGATCAGGCGTGTGTGAATGCGTACGTGTATATACTCACTCCAGTAGCCCAGCCTGTTCTCTCTCCAGAGGCTGTATCCTCTCCAGGACGTGTGAGTACTGTACGTTGGCCTTCAGCCAGGCTGCCAGTGGAGCAGCCGCAGCACTTGCACGCTTAGCATTCTGACAACAACAAGAACAACACAACACTGGAGTAAGAGGAAGGAGGCTTATTTTAGGAGGCTCAAATGATCTCTTCAGCTCGACCGCTATTAGCTAACCGCTTCTATAAAGGTACATAGGTAGCTGCCTGTAGCTGTAGCGCTAGGTTAATGGTAGTTGCAGTAGTTGTCCATCACATCATATACATCAGTGTTAGTTGTAGAAGTTGGCCCTAACCACTGAAACAGGGTCAAAACAAGTCCCCACCCTATAATGGTTAAGAGTAGGATAATCTGATCCTAGATCTGTGATCAGGTACAACTTCCACCTTGAGTTGTAGCGCTAGACTAACTGACTTGGCAAACTAGCTAGACTAACTGGCTTGGCTAACTAGCTAGACTAACTGACTTGGCTAACTAGCTAGGCTAACTGGCTTGGCTAACTAGCTAGACTAACTGACTTGGCAAACTAGCTAGACTAACTGACTTGGCAAACTAGCTAGACTAACTGACTTGGCAAACTAGCTAGACTAACTGACTTGGCAAACTAGCTAGACTAACTGACTTGGCAAACTAGCTAGACTAACTGACTTGGCAAACTAGCTAGACTAACTGACTTGGCAAACTAGCTAGACTAACTGACTTGGCTAACTAGTTCACCTTGGGGTCGAAGGAGGCCTTGTTTCTGGTCAGTAGCTCCTCCACACTCTGACGGATCTCGTGACTGATGTTCCTCGCCTCAAATGTGGCTATGTCCTCTCTTACCCCCCTCTTAGCCAGGAAACTAGAGAGAGAGAGCGAGAGCGAGAGCGAGAGCGAGAGCGAGAGCGAGAGACAGACAGAGAGAGACAGAGACAGAGAGAGAGAGAGACTCACAAATCTGATAATGGGGCAGCTAATGTTAATTCAAGCCTGAAGTTATTGAAGTAAAACTTCTAACTCTAATTAAGAGCTAACAGTGACAAATCACCCGGTTTATTAGTCATATACATCCTAACACACTCTGTATCACACACACCTAACACTGCTCAGAGCGGCTGCACTCACTCAATTAACACAATCATCAACTGCAGATTAGGTTTTCTCAGACACTTCCTCTAGAATGGCTTGCAGACTAATGAGTGTTACTAATGACTACAACAAGCCATTTAACAGAATAGACTACGGATGGACACACACACACACTGACAGAATACACTACGGATGGACACACACACACACACACACTGACAGAATACACTATGGATGGACACACACACACACACACACTGACAGAATACACTATGGATGGACACACACACACACTGACAGAATACACTACGGATGGACACACACACACTGACAGAATACACTACAGATGGACACACACACACTGACAGAATACACTATGGATGGACACAGACACACACACAGAGAATACACTACGGATGGACACACACACACACACAGAATACACTATGGACACACACAGAATACACTATGGATGGACACCTCCTGACCCCTCCTGACCCCTCCTGTCTCAGCCTCCAGTATTTATGCTGCAGTAGTTTATGTGTCGGGGGGCTAGGGTCAGTTTGTTATATCTGGAGTACTTCTCCTGTCCTATTCAGTGTCCTGTGTGAATATAAGTGTGCGTTCTCTAATTCTCTCTTTCTTTCTCTCTCTCGGAGGACCTGAGCCCTAGGACCATGCCTCAGGACTACCTGGCATGATGACTCCTTGCTGTCCCCAGTCCACCTGGCCGTGCTGCTGCTCCAGTTTCAACTGTTCTGCCTTATTATTATTCGACCATGCTGGTCATTTATGAACATTTGAACATCTTGGCCATGTTCTGTTATAATCTCCACCCGGCACAGCCAGAAGAGGACTGGCCACCCCACATAGCCTGGTTCCTCTCTAGGTTTCTTCCTAGGTTTTGGCCTTTCTAGGGAGTTTTTCCTAGCCACCGTGCTTCTACACCTGCATTGCTTGCTGTTTGGGGTTTTAGGCTGGGTTTCTGTACAGCACTTTGAGATATCAGCTGATGTACGAAGGGCTATATAAATACATTTGATTTGATTTGACACACACAGACAGAATACACTATGGATGGACACACACAGACACAGACAGAATACACTATGGATGGACACACACACAGACAGAATACACTATGGACACACACACAGACAGAATACACTATGGACACACACACAGACAGAATACACTATGGACACACACTGACTGCTGTCTGGTCCTACTAAAAGGTTGACACAGAAGTGAAAAATAATTCCTGTCCCGTCTTGCCAATTTTGCACCTGTACTGTCCTGTTCCCGCAACAGATCTATAAACCCGGAACGTTCCTGTCCCTTCCAGACAACAATCAATCCCGTCCTGTCCCGTGCTCATTTATGCGGACAGAAATATAGTACCAGTCAAAAGTTTGGACACACCTACTCAATCAAGGGTTTTTCTTTATTTTTACTATTTTCTACATTGTAGAATAATAGTGAAGACATCATAACTATGAAATAACACATGGAATCATTTAGTAAACAAACAAGTGTTAAACAAATCAAAATACATTTTATATTTGAGATTCTTCAAAGTAGCCACCCTTTGCCTTGATGACAGCTTTGCATACTCTTGGCATTCTCTCAACCAGCTTCATGAAGTAGTCACCTGGAATGCATTTCAATTAACAGGTGTGCCTTGTTCAAAGTTCATTTGTGGAATTTCTTTACTTCTTAAAGCGTTTGAGCCAATCAATTGTTTGAGCCAATCAGAAGACAGCCCTATTTGGTAAAAGACGAAGTCCATATTATGGCAAGAACAGCTCAAATAAGAAAAGACAAACAACAGTCCATCATTACTTTAAGACATGAAGGTCAGTCTATATGGAAGATTTCAAGAACTTTGAAAGTTTCTTCAAGTGCAGTCACAAAAACCATCAAGCGCTATGATGAAACTGGCTCTCATGAGGACCGCCACAGGAAAGGAAGACCCAGAGTTACCTCTGCTGCAGATGATAAGTTCATTAGTTACCAGCCTCAGAAATTTCAGCCAAATAAATGCGTCACAGAGTTCAAGTAACAGACACATCTCAACATCAGAGGAGACTGTGAATCAGATCTTCATGGTTGAATTGCTGCAAAGAAACCACTACTAAAGGACACCAACAAGAAGAAGAGACTTGCTTGGGCCAAGAAACACGAGCAATGGACATTAGACCAGTGGAAATTTGTCCTTTGGTCTGATGAGTCAAAATTTCAGATTTTTGATTCTGACCAGCGTGTCTTTGTGAGACGCAGAGTAGGTTAAATCTAGCCTTGGTTTCCTGTAGACAGACGAATCTAAGTTTGAAGTGTTCGGTTCACAAAGAAGAACATTTGTGAGATGCAGAAAAAATGAAAAGATGCTGTAGGAGTGCCTGATGCCATCTGTCAAGCATGGTGGAGGCAATGTGATGGTCTGGGGGTGCTTTGGTGGTGGTAAAGTGGGAGATTTGTTCGGGGAGAAGGAAGGCTATCACTCCATTTTGCAACGCTATGCCATATCCTGTGGACAGTGATTAATTGGAGCCAATTTCCTCCTACAACAGGACAATGACCCAAAGCACAGCTCCAAACTATGCAATAACTATTTAGGGAAGAAGCAGTCAGCTGGTATTCTGTCTATAATGGAGTGGCCAGCACAGTCACCGGATCTCAACCCTAACAAATTGACAACTAGAATGCCAAAAGTCTGTGAGGCTGTAATTGATACAGATTCTTTGAAGAAAGAAAAGTTTGAAGGACACAATTATTATTTATAACTTTGTCAACGTCTTGACTATATTTCCTATTCATTTTGCAAGGACATTTCTAAGTGAACCCAAACTTCTTACTACCGTTAAAAGTATGGGTTCACTTAGAAATGTCCTTGTTTTCCATGAAAACATACATGAAATGAGTTGCATATATCTAAAAAAAAAAAAAAATGTATTATCCCAGCCCCCGTCCCTACAGGAGGCCTTTTGCTTTTTTTGGTAGGCCGTCATTGTAAATAAGAATTTGATCTTAACTGACTTGACTAGTTAAATAAAGGTTAAATAAAAAATATAAAAAAGGTGAATGGATGATCTCCGCATTTGTGTTTCCCACCGTGAAGCATGGAGGTGATGGTGTGATGGTGCTTTGCTAGTGACACTGTCTGTGATTCATTTAGAATTCAAGGCACACTTAACCAGCATGGCTACCACAGCATTCTGCAGCGATACGCCATCCCATCTGATTTGCACTTAGTGGTAAGATCATTTGTTTTTTCAACAGGACAACACACCTCCAGGCAGTGTAAGGGCTATTTGACCAAGAAGGAGAGTGATGGAGTGCTGCATCAGATGACCTGGCCTCCACAATCACCCGACCTCAACCCTTGCTCAACCCAATTGAGATGGTTTGGAATGAGTTGGACCGCAGAGTGAAGGAAAAGCAGCCAACAAGTGCTCAGCATATGTGGGAACTCCTTCAAGATTGTTGGGAAAGCATTCCAGGTGAAGTTGTTTGAGAGAATGCCAAGAGCGTGCAAAGCTGTCATCAAGGCAAAGGGTGGCTACATTCCATGTGTGTTATTATTAGACTGTAAACTCTCCTTCCAGACTCACATTAAACATCTACAATCCAAAATTAAATCTACAATTGGCTTCCTATTTTGCAACAAAGTATCCTTTACTCATGCTGCCAAACATACCCTCGTAAAACTGGCCATCCTACCGATCCTCGACTTTGGCGATGTCATTTACAAAATAGCCTCCAACTCTCTACTCAACAAGTTGGATGCAGTCTATCACAGTGCCATCCGTTTGGTCACCAAAGCCCCATATACTACCCACCACTGCGACCTGTATGCTTTCATTGGCTGGCCCTCGCTTCATACTCGTCGCCTAACCCACTGGCTCCAGGTCATCTATAAGTCTTTACTAAGTAAAGCACCACCTTATCTCAGCTCACTGGTCACCATAGCAGCACCCTCCCGTAGCATGCGCTCCAGCAGGTATATTTCACTGGTCATCGCCAAAGCCAACTCCACCTTTCCTTCCAGTTCTCTGCTGCCAATGACTGGAACGAAGTGAAAAAAATCACTGAAGCTGGAGACTCATATCTCCCTCACTAACTTTAAGCATCAGCAGTCAGAGCAGCTTACAGATCATTGCACCTGTACATAGCCCATCTGTAAATAGCCCAACCAACTACCTCATCCCCATATTGTTATTTTTGCTCCTTTGTGCCCCAGTATCTCTACTGGCACATTTATCTTCTGCACATCTATCACTCCAGTGTTAAATTGCTAAACTGTCATTTTTTTTTTTTTTTTCCTTTATTTAACTAGGCAAGTCAGTTAAGAACAAATTCTTATTTTCAATGACTGCCTAGGAACAGTGGGTTAACTGCCTGTTCAGGGGCAGAACGACAGATTTGTACCTTGTCAGCTCGGGGTTTGAACTTGCAACCTTCCGGTTACTAGTCCAACGCTCTAACCACTAGGCTACCCTGCCACTATGGGCCTATTTATTGCCTTACCTCCCTAATCTTAATACATTTGCACACACTGTATACAGATTTTTCTATTATAATTGATTGTACTTTTGTTTATCCCATGTGTAACTGTGTTGTTTGTGTTGCACTGCTTTGCTTTATCTTGGCCAGGTCACAGTTCTAAATGAGAACATGTTCTCAACTGGCCTACCTGGTTAAATAAAGTATATATTAAATATATATATATTTTTTCAATTCATAGTTTTGATGTCTTCACTATTATTCTACAATGTAGAAAATAGTGAAAATAAAGAAAAACCCTTGAATGAGTAGGTGTGTCCAAACTTTTGACTGGTACTGTATGTAGGCTGTTGTGTTTCTTTAGAAATTATTGAAAATAATTGGTGTAACTAACTCTTGCACACGCTTTTTCAGTCCTGCCCAAAAATGTTCTATAGGATTATAGGATTGAGGTCAGAGCTTTGTGATGGCCACTCTAATACTTTGACTTTGTTGTCCTTAAGCCATTTTGCCACAACTTTGGAAGTATACTTGGAGTCATTGTCCATTTGAAAGACCCATTTGCAACCAAGCTTTAACTTTCTGGCTGATGTCTTGATGTTGCTTCAATAGATCCACATAATGTTTCTTCCTCATGATGTCATCTATTTTGTGAAGTGCACCAGTCTAATGCAGCAAAGCACCCCCACAACATGATGCTGCCACCCCCGTGCTTCACGGTTGGGATGGTGTTCTTCGGCTTGTAAGCCTCCCCCTTTTTCCTTCAAACATAACAATGGTCATTATGGCCAAACAGTTCTTTGTTTCATCAGACCAGAGGACATTTCTCCAAAAAGTCTGTTTTTTTATGGCAGTTTTGGAGCGGCTTCTTCCTTGCTGAGCGGCCTTTCAGGTGATGTCATTAAGGGAAACGATTTACTGTGGATATAGATACTTTTGTACCGGTTTCCTCCAGCATCTTCACAAAGTCCTTTGCTGTTGTTCTGGGATTGATTTGCACTTTTCACACATACACTCTCTTTCTCTCTCTCTGTATCACTCTTCTAGTTCTATCTCCCTAAATCTCTCTTTCACTAAATTTCTCTCCCTCTCCTTTCCTCCTTCTCTCCCCATTCCTCCCTACCTCCTTTCTTCCCTCCTCATCTCTCACCTCTTCATGCTGACCCAGGAGGTGTCGAAGATGCCCATGAGTCGCAGCACCCCCTCCAGGATGTCTCTGATAACGTCAGGAGGCATCCTCAGGGAGCGGATCTCTGATAGAGACTCTGGCTTGATGTTCCCCACAGCTCGCTTAGCCTCATCCACCAGGGGCTACAGACAAACACACACACAGATTAAACAAAGATCAGGTGTGTGAATGTGTCTGTGATTTGATGTTCCCTACAGCACACTCTGCCTTATCCAGGTTAAATGTAGGCCAGCTATGCTGTTGGACTATGGACAAAACCTGTGTTTGATTGTGTTGGTCGATCCAGTATCCTCTAAAACGACAGGTAAAACAACAGAGGGGTAAAACAACAGAGGTACAACAACAGAGGTACAACAACAGAGGGGTAAAACAACAGAGGTACAACAACAGAGGTACAACAACAGAGGTAAAACAACAGAGGTACAACAACAGAGGTAAAACAACAGAGGTACAACAACAGAGGTACAACAACAGGGGTACAACAGAGGTACAACAACAGAGGTACAACAGAGGTACAACAACAGAGGTACAACAACACAGAGGTACAACAGAGGTACAACAGAGGTACAACAACAGAGGTACAACAACAGAGGTACAACAACAGAGGTACAACAACAGGTGTAAAACAACAGAGGTACAACAACAGAGGTAAAACAACAGAGGTACAACAACAGGGGTACAACAACAGAGGTAAAACAACAGAGGTACAACAACAGAGGTACAACAACAGGGGTACAACAACAGAGGTACAACAACAGAGGTACAACAACAGAGGGGTAAAACAACAGAGGTAAAACAACAGAGGTACAACAACAGAGGTACAACAACAGAGGTACAACAACAGAGGTACAACAACAGAGGTACAACAACAGAGGGGTAAAACAACAGAGGTAAAACAACAGAGGTAAAACAACAGAGGTACAACAACAGAGAGGTAAGACAACACAGAGGTACAACAACAGAGGTACAACAACACAGAGGTACAACAACAGAGGTACAACAACAGAGAGGTAAGACAACACAGAGGTACAACAACAGAGAGGTAAGACAACACAGAGGTACAACAACAGAGAGGTAAGACAACAGAGGTACAACAACAGAGAGGTAAGACAACACAGAGGTACAACAACACAGAGGTAAGACAAAATAAACAACAGATAATACAGAGATGTGAATGTGGGGACATGTATTGTAAGGATATTCTGGTTGTTTTCACCTGTACTTCTCTCAGCTCGTCGTCTATAATCCCCTTCCTCTCTTCACACTTAGACACCTCCTGAGCAATCTTCCCTTTGATTTTCTCCATCTCAGTCTTCTGGTCACTGGCATTCTGAAACCCAGAACAAAGAGGGGAGGTGAGGAAGTGATGTAGTCCATTCTGGCTCAGGTGAAAGATGAGATAGAGGGAGGGAGACTGATTGGTAATGAAAAGTCATCGGAATCAAAAACAATATCACATTTCTACCACCTCATTCTCTCACCTCATCCTCCCCGTCTCTTCCCATCCCTCCTCCCCTCAACCTCCTAATTTACCCCCATCCCTCCACCTCCTAATTTACCCCATCCCTCCTCCCCTCAACCTCCTAATTTACCCCATCCCTCCTCCCCTCCACCTCCTAATTTACCCCATCCCTCCTCCCCTCAACCTCCTAATTTACCCCATCCCTCCTCCCCTCCACCTCCTAATTTACCCCATCCCTCCTCCCCTCCACCTCCTAATTTACCCCATCCCTCCTCCCCTCCACCTCCTAATTTACCCCATCCCTCCTCCCCTCCACCTCCTAATTTACCCCATCCCTCCTCCCTGCCTCCTGTCTGCAGATACATGGGAGAGTTGTTTCTGCCCACAAGGACGCATCTGCCTCCAAATTACACACCCCAAACTCACACCCCTCATTCACTGAAAGGTCAATTACAGTACCAGTCAAAAGTTTGGATACACCAACTCATTCAAGGGTTTATCTTTATTTTTACTATTTTATACATTGTAGAACTATAGTGATGACATCAAAACTATGAAATAACACATATGGAATCATGCAGTAACCAAAAAAGTGTAAACCAATCAAAATATATTTAAATTTGAGATTCTTCAAAATAGCCACCCTTTGCCTTGATGACAGCTTTGCAAACTCTTGGCATTCTCTCAACCAGCTTCATGAGGTAGTCACATGGAATGCATTTCAATTAACACGCGTGCCTTGTTAAAAGTTCATTTGTGGAATTGAATTCCTTCTTAATGCATTTGAGCCAATCAGTTGTGACAAGGCAGGGTTTCTTCAAGTGCAGTCGCGCTATTATGAAACTGGCTCTCATGAGGACCCTCACAGGAAAGGAAGACCCAGAGTTCCCTCTGCTGCAGAGGATAAGTTCATTAGAGTTACCAGACATAGAAATTGCAGCCAAATAAAAGCTTCACAGAGTTCAAGTAACAGACACATCAACATCAACTGTTCAGAGGAGACTGCGTGAATCAGGCCTTTATGGTCGAATTGCTGCAAAGAAACCACTACTAAAGGACACCAATAAAAAGAAGAGACTTGCTTGGCCCAAGAAACACGAGCAATGGACAATGCTCTGAGATTTTTGGTTCCAAACGCCGTGTCTCAGTGAGAGACAGAGTAGGTGAACGGATGATCTCCACATGTGTGGTTCCCACCGTGAAGCATGGAGGTGGTGGTGCTTTGCTGGTGACACTGTCAGTGATTTATTTATAATTCAAGGCACACTTAACCAGCAAGAGTGTGCAAATATGTCATAAAGGAAAATGATGGCTACTTTAAAGAATCTCAAATATAAAATATATTTTGATTTGTTTAACACTTTTTTGGTTACAGCATGATTCCATATGTGTTATTTCATAGATTTGATGTCTTCACTACTGGTCGAACCGAAAGGTTGCAAGTTCGAATCCCCGAGCTGACAAGGTACAAATCTGTCGTTCTGCCCCTGAACAGGCAGTTAACCCACTGTTCCTAGGCCATCATTGAAAATAAGAATTTTGTTCTTAACTGACTTGCCTAGTTAAATAAAGGTAAAATAAATAAATAAATAAATAAAAATTATTCTACAATGTAGAAAATAGTAAAAATAAAGAAAAACCCTTGAATGAGTAGGTGTCCAAACTTTTGACTGGTACTGAATGCGCTCCCTCTCTCTCTCATTCCCTCCATCTCTGTGACTGAAGAGAAAGATGGTGAGATATCTTCACTAATGAACAGAGCTTTCCCCAATACATCAACCCATCAGGGAGAAGAGGAAAGTGGAAGAAACAGAAAACATTAGCTATGAAGAATGAGGACACACTCACTCAAGCTATGCGGTAGAGCGTAGCAGGTAGAGAGAAGGGCAAAGACACAGAGAAAGTTTGGATGAAAAGTTGGTGCAAAACCTTAGCCTGAAGGAGATGGAAGTCCCTGTGGGGACCCCTGTCCCAGTATATCACTGCCACATCACAAGCCAGATAACACACAAACACATTACAAACACACACACACATTACAAACACACACACACTACAAATACACACACACTACAAATACACACACATCTCTGGGATCTGAGGCTGGCGGGCCATGCACGGTGGGCTTATGAATAATCAGGGTGAATTATGGGAGGAAAAATGAATAGCTTTCCGAGACAGAGAAGAGTGAGACAGAGAGACAGAGAAAGACAAACAGAGAAAGAAGCTGTTATTAGAATCTGCTCAGCAGTTGTCACGGAAACGGCTTGGCGAATCGGACAGACCAGGCCTGTCCCCGGAGGCTAAAAGAGTTGTCAAAGAGACTCGTCACACACACCTACGCACAAAGACAGCTCATGCTCAGAGAAACAACTATACACAAATGTACAGGCACACTCCAATGCGTGCGCACACACACACACACACACACACACACACACACACACACACACCTGCATAGAGGTGGTGATCTCCTGCAGGGCTGAGTCTGCCTCCTGCTGTTTGGTCCTCAGCAGAGTGCTCTGCTCAGCGGCCCGCCTCTTCAGCTCATCCACCAATGCCTTCGCTTCGTTCAGCTTAGACACGCCCGCCTGGGGGGGAAAGCCAACCACATCAGATGTCACAATTAGTTCTCATGATAGACTATATGTTCATTCAGCAGAGTGTTTCATCCTAAACAAGACAGTTAACACATACATCTGCATATGCACTGCTTGCTGCAGGGAGTTTGTGTGTGAGCATTACTGTTAGTGAATGCTAAGTATGTGTATATGGTGTGTATATAGTGTGTGTGTGTATATGGTGTGTGTTTAGTGTGTGTACACCACCATTCAAAAGTTTGGGTTCACTTAGAAATGTCCTTGTTTTCCATGAAAACATACATGAAATTAGTTGTAAAATGAATAGGAAATATAGTCAAGACGTTATAAATAACTTAAAAAGAAGTAATGTTTTATTGATTTCGTTAAAGAATCCTCCATTTGCAGCAATTACAGCCTTGCAGACCTTCAGCATTCTAGTTGTCAATTTGTTGAGGTAATCTGAAGAGATTTCACCCCATGCTTCCTGAAGCACCTCCCACAAGTTGGATTGTCTTGATGGGCACTTCTTACGTACCATACGGTCAAGCTGCTCCCACAACAGCTCAATAGGGTTGTGATCTGGTGAGATCTGTGCTGGCCACTCCATTATAGACAGAATACCAGCTGACTGCTTCTTCCCTAAATAGTTCTTGCATAGTTTCGAGCTGTGCTTTGGGTCATTGTCCTGTTGTAGGAGGAAATTGGCTCCAATGAATCACTGTCCACAGGATATGGCATAGCGTTGCAAAATGGAGTGATAGCCTTCCTTCTCAAGATCCCTTTTACCCTGAACAAATCTCCCACTTTACCACCACCAAAGCACCCCAGACCATCACATTGCCTCCACCATGCTTGACAGATGGCATCAGGCACTCCTCCAGCATCTTTTCATTTTTTCTGGTATACTGGTATACTTTCCAATTTATGCTATTTCTATTCCTGCCAGTTTTGATCCTTTATATTGGGCAGACAGACCAGTTCCCTACCTCCCCCAGCTGCCACCTGCCTCCTCCAGTTTCGATCCTTTATATTGGGCAGACAGACCAGTTCCCTACCTCCCCCAGCTGCCACCTGCCTCCTCCAGTTTTGATCTTTTATATTGGGCAGACAGACCATGTTCCCTACCTCCCCCAGCTGCCACCTGCCTCCTCCAGTTTTGATCCTTTGTATTGGGCAGACAGACCAGTTCCCTACCTCCCCCAGCTGCCACCTGCCTCCTCCAGTTTTGATCCTTTGTATTGGGCAGACAGACCATGTTCCCTACCTCCCCCAGCTGCCACCTGCCTCCTCCAGTTTTGATCCTTTGTATTGGGCAGACAGACCAGTTCCCTACCTCCCTATAGTGTGTGTATTTAGTGTGTGTGTATAGTGTGTGTATATGTTGTGTGTGTATATAGTGTGTGTATAGTGTATATAGTGTGTGTATATAGTGTGTGTATATAGTGTGTGTATATAGTGTGTGTATATAGTGTGTGTATATGGTGTGTGTATATGGTGTGTGTATATGGTGTGTGTATATAGTGTGTGTATATGGTGTGTGTATATGGTGTGTGTATATAGTGTGTGTATATAGTGTGTGTATATGGTGTGTGTATATAGTGTGTGTATATAGTGTGTGTATATAGTGTGTGTATATGGTGTGTGTATATGGTGTGTGTATATAGTGTTTATTACAAAACACACAAGGAAGGGGTAACATTAAAGTATTAGAACATCAAGGACAAACAATACAGCATCAAGACACTATCAAACATGTGTCAGTCTTTCCACAACAGAGCCATCCTTATGTGTGAGGGTGCGTGTCATAGTTTCCTTTTTCATGATCACAATCTTGTAAAGCCCGAACCCTCCATGTTCCCCAATAGCTGCCCCTCAACCATTCGAGACCCCTCCCACAGACCCCTCAACCATTCGAGACCCCTCCCACAGACCCCTCCCCATTCGAGACCCCTCCCACACTTGTCTCCAATTCCACATCCCAACCCTCAGCTTCCTTCAGCCCATCCCATCTATCTCTGCTGGCCACCCACTTCCGTGTTTCTACGCAACACATATCTTTCACCTTTGCTATGATGTTTAACGTACAATTTCAATCTAATCTAATAGAATCTACAGATTGCGTGTTGAAGATAAATACATTTACTAAGAGTATTGGTATATTAGTAATTGACTGACCCGGTCTCTCCAGATCTCCTAACATTACTATTTCTAGGGTCAATTTTAGATCAGTGTTATGCATTTTCAGCCATTCCTGAACCTGAGACCAGAAACAGGCAACCTGAGGGCAACACCAAAACAAATGGTCTATTGATTCTGTATCCTCACAACAAATACTGCAGAGCTTCAATGATTTTATGCCCCAAATATTCAACGTTTTGTTGGTGGCAAGAATTCAATATAATAATTTTAGCTGAAAAGTAGGAAGTCTTGAATCTTGCGTTGTTTTATATATCAACTCATACACCCTGTACCATGGAATCGGTACAGCAAAAATCTCTTCCCAACTATTTTGCAATCGGTATGGCACAGTTGTCCTCATCCTGGTCCTCAAATGAAACTGGTATACTTTCCAATTTATGCTATTTCTATTCCTGCCAGTTTTGATCCTTTATATTGGGCAGACAGACCAGTTCCCTACCTCCCCCAGCTGCCACCTGCCTCCTCCAGTTTCGATCCTTTATATTGGGCAGACAGACCAGTTCCCTACCTCCCCCAGCTGCCACCTGCCTCCTCCAGTTTTGATCTTTTATATTGGGCAGACAGACCATGTTCCCTACCTCCCCCAGCTGCCACCTGCCTCCTCCAGTTTTGATCCTTTGTATTGGGCAGACAGACCAGTTCCCTACCTCCCCCAGCTGCCACCTGCCTCCTCCAGTTTTGATCCTTTGTATTGGGCAGACAGACCATGTTCCCTACCTCCCCCAGCTGCCACCTGCCTCCTCCAGTTTTGATCCTTTGTATTGGGCAGACAGACCAGTTCCCTACCTCCCTATAGTGTGTGTATTTAGTGTGTGTGTATAGTGTGTGTATATGTTGTGTGTGTATATAGTGTGTGTATAGTGTTTGTAAATGTTGTGTGTATATAGTGTGTGTATATAGTGTGTGTATATAGTGTGTGTATATAGTGTGTGTATATGGTGTGTGTATATGGTGTGTGTATATGGTGTGTGTATATAGTGTGTGTATATGGTGTGTGTATATGGTGTGTGTATATAGTGTGTGTATATAGTGTGTGTATATGGTGTGTGTATATAGTGTGTGTATATAGTGTGTGTATATAGTGTGTGTATATGGTGTGTGTATATGGTGTGTGTATATAGTGTTTATTACAAAACACACAAGGAAGGGGTAACATTAAAGTATTAGAACATCAAGGACAAACAATACAGCATCAAGACACTATCAAACATGTGTCAGTCTTTCCACAACAGAGCCATCCTTATGTGTGAGGGTGCGTGTCATAGTTTCCTTTTTCATGATCACAATCTTGTAAAGCCCGAACCCTCCATGTTCCCCAATAGCTGCCCCTCAACCATTCGAGACCCCTCCCACAGACCCCTCAACCATTCGAGACCCCTCCCACAGACCCCTCCCCATTCGAGACCCCTCCCACACTTGTCTCCAATTCCACATCCCAACCCTCAGCTTCCTTCAGCCCATCCCATCTATCTCTGCTGGCCACCCACTTCCGTGTTTCTACGCAACACATATCTTTCACCTTTGCTATGATGTTTAACGTACAATTTCAATCTAATCTAATAGAATCTACAGATTGCGTGTTGAAGATAAATACATTTACTAAGAGTATTGGTATATTAGTAATTGACTGACCCGGTCTCTCCAGATCTCCTAACATTACTATTTCTAGGGTCAATTTTAGATCAGTGTTATGCATTTTCAGCCATTCCTGAACCTGAGACCAGAAACAGGCAACCTGAGGGCAACACCAAAACAAATGGTCTATTGATTCTGTATCCTCACAACAAATACTGCAGAGCTTCAATGATTTTATGCCCCAAATATTCAACGTTTTGTTGGTGGCAAGAATTCAATATAATAATTTTAGCTGAAAAGTAGGAAGTCTTGAATCTTGCGTTGTTTTATATATCAACTCATACACACCCTGTACCATGGAATCGGTACATCAAAAATCTCTTCCCAACTATTTTGCAATCGGTATGGCACAGTTGTCCTCATCCTGGTCCTCAAATGAAACTGGTATACTTTCCAATTTATGCTATTTCTATTCCTGCCAGTTTTGATCCTTTATATTGGGCAGACAGACCAGTTCCCTACCTCCCCCAGCTGCCACCTGCCTCCTCCAGTTTCGATCCTTTATATTGGGCAGACAGACCAGTTCCCTACCTCCCCCAGCTGCCACCTACCTCCTCCAGTTTTGATCTTTTATATTGGGCAGACAGACCAGTTCCCTACCTCCCCCAGCTGCCACCTGCCTCCTCCAGTTTTGATCCTTTATATTGGGCAGACAGACCATGTTCCCTACCTCCCCCAGCTGCCACCTGCCTCCTCCAGTTCTGATCCTTTGTATTGGGCAGACAGACCAGTTCCCTACCTCCCCCAAATGCCACCTGCCTCCTCCAGTTTTGGGGCAATGCTGTAATCAATTGGTTGTACTCTTTGATTGAGCAGACCTTCCTGTACAATTCTGATAACTCCATGAAGGACATACCATTCCAATTTACAATATCATTTAAGAACAAAATTCCCTTTTCAAACATCTTTCCCATAAATACAGGTATTTTATCAACCAGCACATTTGAGTTCAACCATAATATTTAATGTAATATTGGTTCTATCTTTTCAAGGAGATGAAATTGAAATTGTAGCCAGCTCTGCAATGCTTGTTTGAAAAAAGTATCATTTTCAATGAATCGAAAATGAGACATGGCAATCTGCACAAAGGCAAAAAGGCCATTTTTAAACAATGGATGAGCTTTTCTTAGTAATCTACTTGAAAACCATTTAGGGTTCAAATAAAATGTATGAATGAATGAAGCTTTTAGAGAGAGCTCTAGTGCTTTTATATGTAATAATCTCCACCCACCCAGTTCATATTCATTATATAGATAGGCTCGTTTTATTTTGTCTGGATTAGCGTCCCAGATAAAGCTAAATATTATTTGCTCATATGATTAGAAAAAAACGAATCATCAGGAGTAGGTAGCGCCATAAGTAAGTGACTAAACTGAGATATGAATAAGGAGTTAATCCGGGCAATTTTTCTATAAATAGACAGGTATTTACCTCTCCATGGTTGCAGGATCTTGTCTATTTTTACAAGTTTTCTATTGAAATTCATTGTGGAGAGCTTATTTATATCTTGTGATATGAATACAGAGTATCTACTCACCATCAGCCCATTTTATAGGTAAACTGCAGGGTCATGTAAAAGTTAGATTTTTTAAGGATCCAATACGTAATATTGTACACTTATCATAATTAGGTTTTAGTCCAGAGAGTACAGAAAAGTTATCTAGATCTTCAACGAGACATTGCAGGGATCTAGCTTGTGGACTCAACATAAAACTTGAGTCATCGGCACACATGGACACCTCTGTTTTTAAGCCTTGGATTTCTAATCCTCTAATGTTGTTATTGGATCTGATTTTAATAGCTAGCATGGCCATAATGAATAGATATGGTGACAGCGGACACCCTTGTTTAACCTCTCTAGGCTATGGAGGTGGTATTTTTACGTCCGGATGAAAAGCGTGCCCAAAGTAAACTGCCTGCTACTCAGGCCCAGAAGCGTGGATATGCATAGTATTAGTATATTTGGATTTGGATAGAAAACACTCTCAAGTTTCTAAAACTGTTTGAATGATGTCTGAGTATAACAGAACTTATTTGGCAGGCAAAACCCCAAGGACAAACATCCAAGATTTTTTTTTTTTTTTAGGTCACTCTCTTTTCAATGGGATTTCTATAGGGATCTAAGGCACTTGCTTGCAGTTCCTATCGCGTCCACTGGATGTCAACAGTCTTTAAATATTGGTTGATGTTTTTCCATTGAGAAATGAAGAAGTAGGGCCGTTCAGAATGAGGGTTGAGTCTAGTGTAGTTTGTTAGGAGCGTGCAACCTGAAAGCTCGCTCCACTTGGTTTTTATCCGCTATTGAACTCAGTTTATCCAGTCTTAAATTTGATTGATTATTTACGTTAAAAAATACCTAAAGTTGTTTGAAATGTTTGGACAAAGATTACAGGTAACTTATTAGATATTTTGTTGTTGCGCGAGTTGGAAGCGGTGTTTTTCTGGATCAGACGCACCAAATAAATGGACATTTTGGATATATAACGACGGAATGAATCGAACAAAAGGACCATTTGTGATGTTTATGGGACATATTAGAGTGCCAACAGAAGAAGCTCGTCAAAGGTAAGGCATGATATATCGTTATTTCTGAGTTTTGTGTCGTGCCTGGCGGGATAAAATATGATTGTCTGTGTTTGATGGGGTACTGTCCTCAGATAATAGCAAGATTTGCTTTCGCTGTAAATCTGACACGGTGGTTGGATTAACAAGAAGTAAGGCTTTAATTTGGTGTATTATACTTGTGATTGTATGCTAGTTAAATATTTTAAAATAATTTAATTTGGCGCTCTGCCATTTCACCGGATGTGGTCAAATCGAACCCGTTAACGGGATTTGATCCCTAATAGTTAACTCCTCTTGACAATTCAAGAGCCGTTATTTACTCTTTTACACCTGGGTTTGCTATACATTATTTTTATCCATTTTATAAGAGAATTACTGAAATTGAAAAAAAACAGGCATTTATAAATAAAATCTTTACTTTATCAAATGCCTTTTCAAAATCCGCTATAAATGGCATTCCTGGCTTCTTACATGTTTCATGAGGTTCTATTATTTCTAGTAGTTGTCGTATATTATCTCCAATGTATCGTCCATGTAAAGAACCTGTCTGATCAGGATGAACAATACCTGGTAAAAACCCTTATAATTCTGAGTGCTATGCATTTTGCTAGTATTTTTGCATCACAACATTGAAGTGTAAGGGGACTCCAATTTTTTTTAGATAGACTGGGTCTTTATATTTGCCATCTGGGTCTTGTTTTAATAATAGAGATATCAGACCTTCCTGCTGAGTACCTGACAGACTACCATTTCTATAGGAGTAGTTAAAACAATGGAGCTTTTAGTATATCAAAAAACACTTTTCCACATTCCATCCCGTCTGCTTTATTTTTGTAATAGATTACATTAGATGGTTCTTGAATAAGTTCCTCCAGTTCGTTTTGTTTTTCCTCTAACTTATGTTGTATCTCTGTAGTATCGTTTTTATTGCTCTCTACCTGTACTGTTAGGTCATGGATTTCCCTTGGTAGTCTGGTTTCTTTAGACAGAAACTGCTTTTTTATTATTGATGAATATTGTGTATATGGTGTGTGTGTATATATGGTGTATGTATATGGTGTGTGTGTATATGGTGTATGTGTATGGTGTGTATATGGTGTGTGTATGGTGTGTGTATATGGTGTGTGTATATGGTGTGTGTGTATGGTGTGTGTATATGGTGTGTGTATATGGTGTGTGTATGGTGTGTGTATATGGTGTGTGTATATGGTGTGTGTGTATGGTGTGTGTATATGTGTGTGTATATGGTGTATGTATATGGTGTGTGTATATGGTGTGTGTATATGGTGTGTGTGTATATGGTGTGTGTATATGGTGTGTGTGTATATGGTGTGTGTGTGTATATAGTGTGTGTGTGTATATATGGTGGTGTATATGGTGTGTGTATATGGTGTGTGTGTGGTATATAGTGTGTGTATATGGTGTGTGTGTATATGGTGTGTGTGTGTATATAGTGTGTGTGTGTATAGATAGGTGTGTATATGGTGTGTGTGTGTATATAGTGTGTGTGTGTATATAGTGTGTGTATATGGTGTGTGTATATGTGTGTGTATATGGTGTGTGTGTGTATATAGTGTGTGTGTATATAGTGTGTGTGTGTATATAGTGTGTGTATATGGTGTGTGTATATGGTGTGTGTGTGTATATGGTGTGTGTGTATATGGTGTGTGTTGTGTATATAGTGTGTGTGTGTATATAGTGTGTGTGTGTATATAGTGTGTGTATATGGTGTGTGTATATGGTGTGTGTATATGGTGTGTGTATATGGTGTGTGTGTGTATATGGTGTGTGTGTGTATATGGTGTGTGTGTGTATATAGTGTGTGTGGTGTATATAGTGTGTGTGTGTATATAGTGTGTGTATATGGTGTGTGTATATGGTGTGTGTATATGGTGTGTGTATATGGTGTGTGTATATGTAGTGTGTGTGTATATGGTGTGTGTGTATATGGTGTGTGTGTGTATATAGTGTGTGTGTGTATATAGTGTGTGTGTGTATATAGTGTGTGTATATGGTGTGTGTATATGGTGTGTGTATATGGTGTGTGGTATATGGTGTGTGTATATGGTGTGTGTGTGTATATGGTGTGTGTGTGTATATAGTGTGTGTGTGTATATAGTGTGTGTGTGTATATAGTGTGTGTATGGTGTGTGTATATGGTGTGTGTATATGGTGTGTGTATATGGTGTGTGTGTGTATATGGTGTGTGTGTGTATATAGTGTGTGTATATGGTGTGTGGTATATGGTGTGTGTGTATGGTGTGTGTATATGGTGTGTGTATATGGTGTGTGTATGGTGTGTGTATATGGTGTGTGTATATGGTGTGTGTGTATGGTGTGTGTATATGGTGTGTGTATATGGTGTGTGTATGGTGTGTGTATATGGTGTGTGTATATGGTGTGTGTGTATGGTGTGTGTATATGGTGTGTGTATATGGTGTATGTATATGGTGTGGGTATATGGTGTGTGTATATGGTGTGTGTGGTATATGGTGTGTGTATATGGTGTGTGTTATATGGTGTGTTGTGTGTATATAGTGTGTGTGTGTATATAGTGTGTGTATATGGTGTGTGTATATGGTGTGTGTGTGTATATAGTGTGTGTATATGGTGTGTGTGTATATGGTGTTGTGTGTGTGTATATAGTGTGTGTGTGTATATAGTGTGTGTATATGGTGTGTGTGTGTATATAGTGTGTGTGTGTATATAGTGTGTGTATATGGTGTGTGATATGGTGTGTGTATATGGTGTGTGTGTGTATATAGTGTGTGTGTATATAGTGTGTGTGTGTATATAGTGTGTGTATATGGTGTGTGTATATGTGTGTGTGTGTATATGGTGTGTGTGTATATGGTGTGTGTGTGTATATAGTGTGTGTGGTGTATATAGTGTGTGTGTGTATATAGTGTGTGGTATATGGTGTGTGTATATGGTGTGTGTATATGGTGTGTGTATATGGTGTGTGTGTGTATATGGTGTGTGTGTGTATATGGTGTGTGTGTGTATATAGTGTGTGTGTGTATATAGTGTGTGTGTGTAATAGTGTGTGTATATGGTGTGTGTATATGGTGTGTGTATATGGGTGTGTGTATATGGTGTGGTGTATATGGTGTGTGTGTGTATATGGTGTTGTGTGTGTATATGGTGTGTGTGTGTATATAGTGTGTGTGTGTATAATAGTGATGGTGTGGTGTATATAGTGTGGTGTATAGTGGTGTGTTGTATATGGGTGTGTGTATATGGTGTGTGTATATTGTGTGTGTGTGTATATGGTGTGTGTGTGTATATAGTGTGTGTGTGTATATAGTGTGTGTGTGTATATAGTGTGTGTATATGGTGTGTGTATATGGTGTGTGTATATGGTGTGTGTATATGGTGTGTGGTGTGTATATGGTGTGTGTGTGTATATAGTGTGTGTGTGTATATAGTGTGTGTGTGTATATGTGTGTGTATATGGTGTGTGTATATGGTGTGTGTATATGGTGTGTGTATATGGTGTGTGTATATGGTGTGTGTAATATGGTGTGTATGTGTATATGGTGTGTTGTATATGGTGTGTGTGTGTATATGGTGTGTGTGTGTATATAGTGTGTGTATATGGTGTGTGTATATGGTGTGTGTATATGGTGTGTGTATATGGTGTGTGTATATGGTGTGTGTATATGGTGTGTATGTGTATATGGTGTGTGTATATGGTGTGTATGTGTATATGGTGTGTGTGTATATGGTGTGTGTATATGGTGTGTATGTGTATATGGTGTGTGTGTATATGGTGTGTGTGTGTGTATATGGTGTGTGTGTATATGGTGTGTGTGTGTATATGGTGTGTGTATATGGTGTGTATGTGTATATGGTGTGTGTGTATATGGTGTGTGTATATGGTGTGTGTATATGGTGTGTATGTGTATATGGTGTGTGTGTATATGGTGTGTGTGTGTGTATATGGTGTGTGTGTATATGGTGTGTGTGTATATGGTGTGTGTGTGTATATGGTGTGTGTATATGGTGTGTGTATATGGTGTGTATGTGTATATGGTGTGTGTGTATATGGTGTGTGTGTGTGTATATGGTGTGTGTGTATATGGTGTGTGTGTATATGGTGTGTGTGTATATGGTGTGTGTGTGTGTATATGGTGTGTGTGTATATGGTGTGTGTGTATATGGTGTGTGTGTGTATATGGTGTGTGTGTATATGGTGTGTGTGTATATGGTGTGTGTGTATATGGTGTGTGTATATGGTGTGTGTGTGTATATGGTGTGTGTGTGTGTATATGGTGTGTGTATATGGTGTGTGTGTATATGGTGTGTGTGTGTGTATATGGTGTGTGTGTGTGTATATGGTGTGTGTATATGGTGTGTGTGTATATGGTGTGTGTGTGTGTATATGGTGTGTGTGTGTGTATATGGTGTGTGTGTGTGTATATGGTGTGTGTATATGGTGTGTGTATATGGTGTGTGTGTGTATATGGTGTGTGTGTGTGTATATGGTGTGTGTATATGGTGTGTGTGTATATGGTGTGTGTGTGTGTATATGGTGTGTGTGTGTGTATATGGTGTGTGTGTGTATATGGTGTGTATATATATGGTGTGTGTGTGTGTATATGGTGTGTGTATATGGTGTGTGTGTGTGTATATGGTGTGTGTATGTATATGGTGTGTGTATGTATATGGTGTGTGTATGTGTATATGGTGTGTGTATGTGTATATGGTGTGTGTGTGTATATGGTGTGTGTGTGTATATGGTGTGTATATATATGGTGTGTGTGTGTGTATATGGTGTGTGTATGTATATGGTGTGTGTATGTATATGGTGTGTGTATGTGTATATGGTGTGTGTATGTGTATATGGTGTGTGTGTGTATATGGTGTGTGTGTGTATATGGTGTATGTATATGGTGTGTGTGTGTATATGGTGTGTGTATGTGTATATGGTGTGTGTGTGTGTATATGGTGTGTGTGTGTGTATATGGTGTGTGTGTGTATATGGTGTGTGTATGTGTATATGGTGTGTGTGTGTATATGGTGTGTGTGTGTATATGGTGTGTGTGTGTATATGGTGTGTGTGTGTGTATATGGTGTGTGTATATGGTGTGTGTATATGGTGTGTGTGTGTATATGGTGTGTGTGTGTGTATATGGTGTGTGTATATGGTGTGTGTATATGGTGTGTGTGTGTATATGGTGTGTGTGTGTGTATGGTGTGTGTATATGGTGTGTGTGTGTATATGGTGTGTGTGTGTGTATATGGTGTGTGTATATGGTGTGTATATATATGGTGTGTGTGTGTATATGGTGTGTGTGTGTATATGGTGTGTGTATATGGTGTGTGTGTGTATATGGTGTGTGTGTGTATATGGTGTGTGTGTATATGGTGTGTGTGTGTGTATGGTGTGTGTATATGGTGTGTGTATATGGTGTGTGTGTGTATATGGTGTGTGTGTGTATATGGTGTGTGTGTGTGTATATGGTGTGTGTATGTGTATATGGTGTGTGTGTGTATATGGTGTGTGTGTGTATATGGTGTGTGTATATGGTGTGTGTGTGTATATGGTGTGTGTATATGGTGTGTGTGTGTATATGGTGTGTGTGTGTATATGGTGTGTGTGTGTATATGGTGTGTATGTGTATATGGTGTGTGTGTGTATATGGTGTGTGTGTGTATATGGTGTGTGTATGTGTATATGGTGTGTGTGTGTATATGGTGTGTGTGTGTATATGGTGTGTGTGTATAT